>NC_140586.1:241834137-242126637 GCF_964204655.1 Triturus cristatus | reverse complement strand
TACTTTGCTCAAAACAACAGCCGAGGCTGGCCAAGCAGTCCATCCCTAAACGGACAGAGTGTGCCCAATCGAACAGAGTACAGCTGGGGCATCCCCTGGCATGCCACCCTGTGCAGGGGGTATGCTGGCTTAGCGTCCCTGCCTGTTCCCGGGGCAAGCCGACTCGGAGAAAAAGGATCATCGGGAAGGGGCTGAGAGGCAGGTGCGTAACCGGGCCCTTGGGGGCCCCGGCGGGCGGGCTCAGGTGCTGTATTCCCCTGTTTCAGCATCACCAGACCTCACGGAGGTCTAGCTGACCAAACTCGGAACAAAAGGACCATCGGGAAGGGGCTGAGAGGCAAGTGCGTACCCGTGCCCCTGGGGGTCCCGGCGGGCGAGCCCGGGTGCTGCCTTCCCCATCCCAGCATCGCCAAACCTCACGGAGGTCTAACTGAGCAAACTCGGACAAAAAGGACCATCAGGAAGGGGCTGAAGAGGCAGGTGCATACCCCTGAGGGCCCCGGCGCTGCCTTCCCCTTCTCAGCATCGCTAAACCTCACGGAGGTCTAACTTAGCAAACTCGGAGAAAAAGGACCATCGGGAAGGGGCGGAGAGGCAGGTGCATACCTGGGCCCTTGGGGGCCCCAGCGTGCGGGCCCGGGTGCTGCCTTCCCCCGTCTCGGGATCGCCGGATCTCACGGAGGTCTGACTGAGCAAACTCAGAGAAAAAGAACCATTGGGAAGGGGCTGAGAGGCAGGTGTGCGTACCCGGGCCCCTGGGGGCCCCGCATCGGGGTGGCCCGGGTGCTGCCTTCCCCTGTCTCAGGATCGCCGGACCTCACGGAGGTCTGACCCAGCAAACTCGGAGAGAAAGGACCATCAGGATGGGGCTGAGAGGCAGGTGTGTACCCGGGCCCCTGGGGGCCCCGGTGGGCGGGCCTGGGTTCTGCCTTCCCCGGTTTCGGAATCGCCGGACCTCACGGAGGTCTGACTGACCCTCTCCCTGGTAATCTGGAGGACAATTACCCCCCTTTCTTGTAATCCGTGCACACGAGGTGACAGAGGGGACCCAAGGCGCGAATGTACCCGACCTCCTGCTCCCCTGCTGGGATCAGGGAGGCAAATGGACCCTCATCGGGACTTCCAGGCAAGCCCGGTCATCTGGTCACCTCATTGGAAAGCATTGCGCGCGACCAGATGGTCGAGGGGATAGGCGCGACCAGATGGCCGAAGGGATAGGCGCGACCAGATGGCCGAGGGGACAGGCGCGACCAGATGGCCGAGGGGAAAGGTGCGACCAGATGGCCAGGCTCGAAAGGGAAGCCATCTGGTCGCTCTGTGCCCCAACAAAAGAGTGAGTGGGTGCCGGGGCATGGGGGACCAGAGGCCCAGGGCCCCAGGTGGGCCCCAGACATGGAGGCTGCGAGGGGGACCCGACAGGCCCTCCGACCCAGGGCCCGCAGACACCTTGACAAGCAGGGGAGGCCTGCACGGGACCGACAGACCCCTATCCCGGGCCCTTGGCAGAGCGGCAGGCCGGAGGATGGGGCCCAGGGCCGTTGCCCCCGACCTGGGGCCCCTGGACGCAGCCGGGGCTCCCAGGCCCGGAGGCGCAGGGGAACCCCGTCCCGGACACGGCAGGACCCAGGACGGAGCCCGGGGTGGGGAGGCCACCCTCCCCAGGGCCCTCAGGGGCCCCGGCCGGAGCTCCTGAACCCAGCCAAGCAAGGGGAGGCTACCTGGCCACAACGGAACCCCGTTATGGGCCTTTGGCAGTGCCGCAGGCTGGGGGACGAGGCCCAGGGCTGAATCCCCCGACCCGGGGCCCAGAGGGGCCTCTGGACCCAGCCGGGGCTCCCAGGCCCGGAGGTGCAGGGAAGCCTCCCCAGGTCCGCCACACCCCGTCCCGGGCACCCTGCCACGTGGCAGGACCCAAGACGGAGCCCTCGGTGGGGAGCCTGCCCTCCCCGGGGCCCTCAGGGGCCCCTGTCAGAGCTCCTGAACCCAGCCAAGCAAGGGGAGGCTTCCCGGCCACAACGGAACCCCGTCCTGGGCCTTTGGTAGTGCCGCAGGTCGGGGGACAGGGCCCAGGACCGGAGCCACCGATCTGGGGCCTGGCAGGGCCCCTGGACCCAGCCAGGGTTCCCAGGCCCAGAGGTGCGAACGTGCCCGACCTCCTGGAGCCCTGGCTGGGATCTGGGAGGCAAATGAGCCCTCATTGGGACTTCCAGGCCAGCCCAGCCATCTGGTCGCCCCATTGGAAAGCATTGCGTGCGACCGAGGGGAGAGGTGCGACCAGATGTCCCGGACCGAAAGGACTCCCATCTGCCCACCCCGAGCCTTCGCGCTAGGGTTCCCGCCTGCCCATGCAGGGCTCGGGGGCTCTGCTTCCCGGGGGCTCGGGGACCCCTGCTGGGACTCAAGCCCGGGGAAGGACCACCGGAGCTCTCGGACCTGGACGCCAGGTGAATGACTGCCCGGGAACCATGGAGCCCGTTCCGGGTACTTTGCCACGCCGCGGGCCGGAGGAGGGAGCCCTGGACGCCTAAGGAGGTGTTGCCCAGGCGTAGCCCATCTGGTCCCCGCCTGAGAACCGCCAGCCCGGGAGGGGTGTCCCAGCATACCCTGCCCTTGTTATCCAGAGGAAGGCTACCCTCCTTTCTGGTAAGCCGTACGCACCGAGTGACGGAGGGGACCCTAGGCGCGAACGTGCCCAACATCCTGGAGCCCTGGCTGAGATCTGGGAGGCAAATGAGCCCTCATCGGGACTTCCAGGCCGGCCCGGCCATCTGGTCGCCCCATTGGAAAGCATTGCGCGCGACCAGATGGCCGAGGGGATTGGTGCGACCAGATGGCCGGGACTGAAATGACGTCAATCTGCCCGCCCGAGCCTTGCAGGGCTCGGGGGCTGAAGGGCTCGGGGGCTGAAGGGCACGGCGACTGCAGGCTCGGGGCGGCTCGGAGACCCCACGCTGGGCCTCAGGCATGGGAGGCCCGCAGGAGCTCCCGGAGCCCAGACGCCCGGGGACCCATGGAGTCCATCCCGGGCACTTTGCTTCGCCGCAGGCTGGAGGAGGGAGCCCCGGACGCCGGGGAGGTGTCGTCCGGGCTTAGCCCATCTGGTCCCTGCCTGAGAACCGCCATCCCCAGAAGGGGTGTCCCGGCATACCCTGCCCCTAGTAATCCGGAGGAAGGCTACTCCCCCTTTCTGGTAAACCTTGCGCACCGAGTGACGGTGGGGACCCTAGGCGCGGAGGCGCCGGACCTCCTGGAGCCCTGGCTGGGATCGGGGAGGCGAATGAGCCCTCATCGGGACTTCCAGGCCGGCCCGGCCATCTGGTCGCCCCATTGGAAAGCATTGCGACCAGATGGCCGAGGGGATTGGTGCGACCAGATGGCTGGGACCGAAATGACGACAATCTGCCCGCCCGAGCTTTCGCGGGAGGGCTCCGGCCTGCCCTTGCAGGGCTCGGGGCTGCAGGGCACAGGGACTGCAGGGCTCGGGGCTGCAGGGCTTGGGAGCTGCAGGGCTCGGGGGCTGCAGGGCTCGGGGGCTGCAGGGCTCCGGGGCTGCAGGGCTCCGGGGCTCGGGGGCTGCAGGGCTCCAGGGCTGCAGGGTTCGGGGGCTGTGGGGCTGCAGGGCTCCGGGGCTGCAGGGCTCTGGGGCTGCAGGGCTCAGGGGGGCTCGGAGACACCACGCTGGGCCTCAGGCATGGGAGGCTCGCCGGAGCTCCCGGGGCCCGGACGCCCGGGTACCCATGGAGCCTGTCCCGGGCACTTTGCCTCGCCGCGGGCTGGAGGAGGGAGCCCGGGACGCCGGGGAGGTGTCGTTCGGGCTAAGCCCATCTGGTCCCCGCCTGAGAACTGCCATCCCCAGGAGGGGCGTCCTGGCATACCCTGCCCCTAATAATCCGGAGGAAGGCTACCCCCCTTTCTGGTAAACCGTGCGCACCGAGTGATGGAGGGGACACTAGGCCCGGACGCACCCGACCTCCTGGAGCCCTGCCTGGGATCGGGGAGGCGAATGAGCCCCCATCGGGACTTCCAGGGCAGCCCGGCCAGCTGGTCGCCCCATTGGAAAGCAATTGCGTGCGACCAGATGGCCGAGGGGATTGGTGCGACCAGATGACCGGGACCGAAAGGACTCTCATCTGCCCGCGCCGAGCCATAGCGGTAAGGCTCCCACCAGCCCTTGCAGGTCTCCGGGGCTCTGTACCAGGGACCCTTGTCCCGGGCAGATGGACACTTGGCAGGCCGCAGGACGTGGGCTCCCAGGCCCTGACCGAAACTCAGGAGGCCCGGGCCGGTCCCTGCTTCTCAACGCAGCCAGGCCGGGGAGATCGGGGAGCCTGCCCAAGCACGAGGGATCCCAGTCCCGTGCACACGGTTGTGCGTTCGTTTTCCACAATTTTTTTCAAAATTGTGCGTAGCTGCACTACGCAAAGTCCGCCCAGCCCTACTCAGGACGTGCGCTCGTTTTCCACAATTTGTTTCAAAATTCTGCGTAGTGGCGTTACGCAAAGTCCGACCAGCCCTTATAATGGGTGAATGTGATATTGTGCTATGAGCATGGACTGCTTGACACCAATATTGGTTACTGTTATGTTTTGCAGAAACCTGGACAAATAATTCACTGGAATAGGGTGAGTCAGCCCTTGTTTGTTGCATATTTTAAGTGTTAAATGTGTGTGTTTAGGGCCTGATTCACACAGTTGGGCGAACAGACTGACCTTAAGATATGTCATTTCTGGGGTATAAAAAATGTAGTCCTGATGAAAGTCTGGAACCTTCTGGGCTACTGAAATCGGGCTGAAATATGTCAACATTACAGAGGGTGTAGGGCCATTAATTCCCATAAGCACCCCAACTCAGTGACGGCTGGTGACATTTGAAAGTGGTGAGACATAACTGTTGTGAGACATAACTGTTGTGAGTGTCTTGTGTCAAGCGAGAGAACCGCACTGTCAAAAATGGGGTTTGGGGACGGGGTTCTCCTCCCGAGAAAATTTTGAAAAAAAGTGGGCAAAAGGTGCATTTTCAAGCAAATTTGAGAAAGCAAGAAGTTTAATAAAGCAATTGTGAAAGTGTAGTTAAGACAACAATAAAGAGATTTCACATAATAATGACAAAGGTAGCTGCATATTCGGTATAACCACAGAACTTCATAACAGAGTTTAAGATAACAATGCTGAGTACCTCACAGATTTCTTTATTTATTTATATACCTTGAAGAGGGGCGTCACAGGGCGGCCTCTGCCCCGGAGAGGGAGAAGAGCCCCGGGCCTCTGGAAGCGAAGAGAGCGCACAGGGCGTCGCTCATCATTGCACAGCCAGTGGGGGTTATTACAGAGGAGGACATGCCAGGAAGGGGGCATAGAGCCATCCAGTTCCCACAAACAGGTCGATGTCTCTTGGAAGCCAGTAGGGCTGAGGCAGGGTCTGTACTACACTTTCAGGGAGATGGGACAGTTTCAAACATTCTAAGGCAGGTGGGGCTGGGGCCAGATTATGTATAAGGCTCCCGGTTTTCTGTTTAAACTGATTTTTACATATAAATACACACGGAAAACTTTTATTCCTTTGTCTGTATTTATAAATAGAAACGGAAAAATACTTATCAAACGACTTTATGGTGTCTATGTGCTCCCCTCGAAAATCAGTGTCTGAGGTGCACAGAGGTTAGGAAAAGAAATCTGAAACTGCTACCGCGATGTCCTGTAGACTCTTCTCCCCTCTAACTCACCCCGCCCTCCCGAGTCTGGGCCAAGCACTCTGCTGCCAAGTGAGACTGATCTGTTAATGAGTGAGTCTCTCTACCTCCCAGACAGCAGCAGGCCGAAGTGCTTATCGGCCTTTATCAATACATCACACACATATTGAACATGCCACGGGGTTAATTGCCCCACCCCAGACACCCTGTTAACACCATGACGTTTGTCATCTGTTGTCGCACTATCAGCTCACAGTTTAAAATGCAAAGAAATGGGCAAGCAGCAGGACAGTGATGCTCTCATTGTCTTCGAAGTAGTGGTAAAACTGCACGATGTGGTGGTGGAGTCGGTGCAGCTCAATTTCTTTGTCCATCTACAAGAAAAATGAAAGGCCCGTTAAGAGAGCTTGTTTAAAGCTAGGGCCTGGCACCACAGCGAGGTTATGGCTTCATTTACCCCCACAAAGTCTGGGGAGCGAAATCTTTGAATATTTTCACTGGAAGGGGCCTTGCTGTCAACGGCAGCAGAAGCAGCGGCCATCCCAAAATGAGTACGAAACCAGTGTATTGGGGGTTGGTGTGAGGGGGGGGCGGCTTAGCTTCCTTTCGTGCCCGTGGCACATTTGCTACACCATTCTTCCCTTCTAAGCAGCTTGAGTAAAGAAAGATATATCGGGCGGTGTCCGCCACTTGAACTTGGAGCGCTGTGGATCTGAACCCTGAGGACAGCAGCGACGCATCTTAAAAAAAAGTGCACGTGAACATCTGGGCGTCTGAGGTACAACAGCACCTGGTTCACAGCTACAGCCCAGAGCCAGTGAACCACCCAACTTGCCTCGTCATCACTGCTGTGGGAGGAACAGGAAGAAATCAGGAATCTAAGAGCCCTGTTTACGTTCCTTGATTTTCACTCAGCTAAATTTTCTTAGCCGCACAGCAGGAATTAAGTTACTTCTGTGGGGCTAAGAGTGGGTGTAACCCTGTGATGGCAAAAGGATTGTGATGTCACCTTCACTACTCATAGCACTGGGGTGAATTAACAACCATGGATGTGAACATACAGACTCAAGTCTCGGGTTTGGCTCACCATCCCGTGATTATGGCCAAATCCCTTAATTTACAATTGTCTGTAAAAATGAAAATAACTTTGTGTAATCAAACTGTTGCTCATGTAAAGCACTTTAGTACCTTTGGAGCAAAGTCACAATATTAAAAAAACGGCAAAAGTGTGCATTATCTATTAAAATAAATGTGAAAAGATACTAGCTGCAGCGTCTTCTTTTGCTTGCCACAAAAATAAATGCGGATAAATACAGATAAAATGATAAAAAAATAAATATGGATAAATACAGACGGAAATGTGAAAGAAAAAAATACCATAAAACCGGGAGCCCTAATTATGTACTAGGCTTTCGGAGAAAGAGGGTAGTTTCCCACCAGTCATAATCCTTTTAGGGCTGGTGGGCCTGGGAAAAGATCTGTACTAGACTTTATGGGAGAGGGTGGTGTCCTAGCAGCAAGGGTTCTTTCTAAGGCTGGTGGGCCTGGAGCAGCCTCAGGGCCGACTTAAAAGATATAGGCGCATGTCTTCAGCCTCTTTAGCAGTGCCCGAGTTAAGACAGCGATACGCAAATGATGGATGGAATGCTGAATAAATCATACATTCACCCCCAGTCAAAAGATCCGGGTTAAATCCATTGTTCTTCTGCTCACTACGCCACCCCAGTTTGGACACAGCTATATGCAAATCAGTCTTGACCCTGTGCCTCATGGGAACAGTCCAGCCCGAACTGCCAAGCCAGGTCCTCCCTGACCCGGAAACAAGCATCCTGGGACAGGTTTCTGGGTATTACCCTTCATCAGCCAGGCTAGCTTGAATCCAGTGACACAGGGAAAAAAGGGACCCACGTTTGGGCATACCCATCCCACTTAGGGCGAAAAGTGATACGCAAACAAATGATGGATGAAATGCTGAATAAATCATACATTAATCCCCAGTCAAAAGATCTGGTTTAAATCCATTGTTCTTCTACTCAAAACGCTACCCCAGTTTGGACCCTGCAATATGCAAATCAAGTCTTGACCCTGTACCTCATGGGAACAGTCCAGCCAGAACTGCCAAGCCAGGTCCTCCCTGGACTGGAAACAAGCATCCTGGGACCGGTTTCTGGGTATTACTGTTCATCAACCAGGCTAGCTTGAATCCAGTGGCACAGTGAGCAAGGGACCCACTTCTGGGCATACCCATCCCACTTAGGGTGAAAAGTGATACGCAAACAAATGATGGACGGAATGCTGAATAAATCATACATTCACCCCCAGTCAAAAGATCTGGGTTAAATCCATTGTTCTTCTGCTCAGTACGCCACCCCAGTTTGGAGCCCGAAACCGGTCCTAGGATGCTTGTTTCCAGTCCAGGAAGGACCTGGCCTGGCAGTTCGGGCTGGACTGTTCCCATTGGGGGCAGGGTCAAGAGTGATTTGCATGTGGCCGGGTCCAAACTGGAATGGCATGGTGAGCAAAAAAAGGATGGATTTAGGCCCAGATCTCTGTACTGGGGGGAATGTATGACATTGTTCTGCATTCTGTCTATCAATTGTTCTTTTTGCACGAGTTAAGACAGCATCAGGGTGGGGATTGAACCCAGGCCATGTTTACTTAGGTTTATACATTTAAAAAAACACATTTGGTCATTTAAAGCCGACCACAAATTCGAAATCCACAAGAATAGGCAGGCACATCTTCAGAAACATACACAACTCATGCTAGATATGTTTGTGGACTCATTTCATATTTCTAAATTCTGCACTCTCGCTTATTGTCTGACTGCCCTCCCGCCTTACTGCTGTCCTACGTATCTATCAAGATGCAGGCTTGACATAACATCACATATGTATGAGACGGCTCAGGTATGAGGATAGCTAATGACTGCTAGGAAGCACATATCACTCAAACCCAAGAGATATCACAAACCAAACCACACTTACCCAGGATAGAGTGGTATGTTCCTGCTTAGTTTGGTTTGTGATGTCTTACCAAGCAAACTGCCAATAACGCACAACTTCATTGGACTTCTAGCCGCTCGTTTGACCCAACAATAACACTACACACTATTGTTGCAGGGTGCAACAATAGTGTGTAGTGTTATTGTTGGGTCGAAAGTGCAAACTTGCAGTCACACTTACAAGTGGTCTTCCTCGAACAGCACTCACCAGACAGAACCCCTTGCACTCTTGTGCACACGCGTGGGGGAATCAGTCGCATAGTTGGCAAAGCGCGATGCTGTCATCTCAACAGCACTGTCCCGCAATGCACCAAGGTACACCATCAAACCAAACAGATAACGTTGCACGCTCACAGCAACATATATACCAGCACACCCTCACAACATTGCGTCATAGCTGCCTGCACACCCTCACAACACAGAAACATAATACACCCTCACGCACACATCATAGCTACCTCACACAAATGCTGCTCATAGGGCCCCCACCTTCACGCAATAGTGGTGCAAGGACCCAAAACTCTCCCTCACCAGATCTACGTGCGACCCCAACCAAAACCTTCAAAAAGGAGTGCGGAACTCTTCTATACCAAAAGACAATTTGGTGACTGATTATTTCCAACCCCAGTTTCTAATCTCTATTGCCTCCTTTGAATGTGTTGTTTCGGTGCTCACTGGTTTTATTGTATCGCTGTTACTCGCCACTACCTTCCATGCAATTGTAAGGCACGCTGATGGCCTAGCGCCACGTTTGCGCAATAGAAAACTGCAAACATAAAATAAAATTAAAACTAGACTACTCATTTGTTCTAGACAGAAGCGTAACAGGAAAGACCAAAGCATTACCATTATCTTTGAAAAGCATCGACATGGTTCCGTTGGAGATAAACCGCAAAGAGAACAACACAGGATAAAGCCTAATTTCATACATGTGTAGTCCTCCGCGGGTAAAAGATGAACGCCATTGTGCTGAAAAGGGACTTGCAATCTGCACAGAGTTGATTTTTAGCAGTGTTTCCACCATGGTCAACATTTAAAATCCTCTGCCCTCTGCCTTGGGGAGGGCACCCCGTGTTGTAACTGGTATATCTTTGAGGTTTTCAGTTACACAAATTTTAAACATTGTAGTGCCATAGCTATTTAGTTGGGTTATTCTAGTTACTTGTTTTCATGATCCTATTCATGATATTGTCAACAGTAGATTCATGAGCTGCTTGATATACTGCGTATTTATTCAGTGGGGCTGATTCATTCAGAATTAAATAATGTCGGACTTCCTTTACTAGTGAAAATAACTTCAAATCATAAAATAAAATATGCACATTTGCAGCAAACTCACTTTATCTGAGTGGATGGAAGCTGGAAGCTCTTCAATGTGCCGTACTAGCACAAGCAACGCTGCGGCCTATCTCTCTTCGTGCCGCATGAAAAGGGAAGAGAGAGAGACAGCCTCCTCCCCGCCCCTCACTGCGTCGCGTGCACACACTGCCCGAGGCTCCTAGTCTCTAAGCCAATTCAGAGGCTGCTCCTGCTGTTAAAGCCGTGCCTGGATTGGCTGGGGCAGGGAGCCTCTACGCTCATTACTGAGCCCGGGGGCTGTGGCTATGACTCACCTCAGCTCCAGAATGAGCTGACGAGAGACTTTGAGTGGCCTCTCGTGCAAATGGTGGGCTGGCCGGGGAGAGGCAGCCGACTTGGGCCTCAGGTGCTAGCTACTAACTCTGATGTTGCATGTCAATATTATTATTACGCCCCACCCCCTCAAGCCCACACTAGCTGCTTCAGGACCCGCCTTTGTGTACTGCAACCGGCCCGGCCACTGCAAAATGCAAACACTTCCAATGTTTTACTATACTGACATTTAATTGGGGGGGGGGGGGGGGGAATATATGAGGGGGCAACGCCCAAACACAGGCACTGCCCGTGTTGATATATTGTTTTTCTAACTTTGATTGTGTACATATTTGTAATTTTATGACTGTATTGCCAATGGTTGTCTTGTGAGGAAGCTTATACTCAATACAATAGGCCTGAGTTTATTATGGCGACAAGTAAGTGATAAGGGCTATAGGCCTGAATGATTCATTGGGAAGAGTTATCAGATGGCACAGGTTTGATCTGTTTATGATGAAAAGGAATGTTAAAAGCAGTAGGCCTGACCTATTCATGGTGAAAAGCATACGTTAAAGGTAATATGCCGTTAAGAGCGGGTTGTGATTACACAGTGTTAAAACCTGTAGATAGGAATTTAATACCTGGAATCTCACAAATTACTGTAAAAAGCAATTTTTTAATGATGTATACTATTCCAGTGATAATCATGGCTACAACCTCTTAGGAGGGATTGTATATTGTTTTTACAACTGTAACTGTATACGATTCACTGAAAAAAAACAAAGGTTAAAGTAACATTATAGGTAGGTGAATGTCAGTGATAACATAAACGTTTTGAACTAAAAACAAATACAGAAATTCACCAGTTATAGTTAGCAGAGCTAACTATAACTTCGCCCCTGCAGTGCACTGCTTATGACCTCACATATTACATCCCTCATGACATGTTCTATGACATTATTTATGAAATCACTGATGACATTCAAATGACATTACTGGTGAAATCACTGATGACATCATCCAAGGTTATTTTTTACACATGACTCTGTAAACTAGTATCAAGAACAATTGATGGACAGAATGCAGAACAATGTCAAACATTCACACCAGTACAGCGATCTCGGCCTAAATCGTTAGTTTTTTTGCTACGCATGCCATTCCAGTTTAAAACAAGCCATATACAAATCAGTCTTGACCATGCTCCCCATGGGGAGACGTGGGCCCTGGGCTCACTGTGCGACTGGACTCAAGCTAGCCTGGCTGATGAAGGGTGATACCCCAAAACTGGTCCCAGGATGCTCGTTTCTGGTTTAGGGAGGACCTGCCTTGGCAGTTCAGGCAGGACTGTTCCCATGAGGAGCGGGGTCAAGATTGAAGTGCATATGGCTCGGTCTAAACTGGGGTAGCATGGTGAGCAAAAGAACGATAGATTTAACCCAGATCACTAGACTGGGGGTAAATGTTTGATTTGTTCCACATTCCGTCCACCATTTGTTTATCTTTTGCTCTATAAACTAGTATGGCATTAGAGGGCTGAAAGTAAGTACAAAATTGCTGAGAATATTATGAAGCATCATTAATGCCATCACAGATACAACTCCTTTAGGTGTGGCACACATGTGGTATGTACAACATTGACCCTATACCATACACTTTACAGGAAGCCATGTTCACGTTAACAATCAACCACAAACATATATGCGAAACCCTCATTACACATGGTAATATTTATACAACTGTTCAGAAAAAGCCAAGTTCCTCAAGATACTTAACATCAGTTCCAACATTAATGCCCTACTACGGACAGCTTTTATCTGTATCAAAACCTTTACTGTCACCGAACCTACATCAAGAAATTAAGTTGATATGAGAAGAAAAGTGGGCACTATAAACAGTGTTTACTCTATGGAGAGAGTTTACTTTGTACCGCACTGTTAGCAGACAGTGAAACTCTCATGAGAATATACACCACTAAGTAATAAAAAAGTAACTATCTAGAACACTGTACACTATGCAACACTATACCTGGTGCACACAGTCTTCCAAGTTAAGTAGAAACTGTCAGACTGAGATGATTTTATCTAATAACTTTAGGCTGCTACAGTACTTAGTATCTACTACGTAGAAATTTAGCCCTTTTGGAAACCTTTTCTGCAGAGCTAAAAACGTGTGTGGAACATACTGGACACAAGTTTCAACTGTCATCTGCACAGAGTTACTCTTCAGTACAAAGATTTATAACGCGTTCATTACCTCTAGACACCTATGCTGCATTAGCAGCACATGCATTTTGTAAACACTTACACCCATTAGCTGGACACAGGCAGTACAAAATTAGGTAGATAAGAAATATGGAATTCAACCACCGCTATGTAAACCATAAAACAAACTAAAACACTCACGGGATGATAATATCAGTGATGTCATTACTGATGTCCTTTGAATGTCATCGATGATGTCATAAATGATGTCATAGACCATGTCATGAGTGATGTAATATGTGAGGTCATAAGCACTGCATGGAGGGGCAAGTTATAGCTTGCTCTGCCAACTAAAACTGGTGAATTTCTGTGTTTTTTTTTAGTTCAAAATGTTAATGCAGTCACTGAAATATTCACTTAACTATAACATTACTTTCATCTGGGGGGGGCGTGGCCGGCCAGCCAGCCAACATGGCGGATGCAAATCCTTAGTGCTCCGTCCATCGAGCCCCTATTATCCGCAATAATTCTCCTGAGAATGCCATCTGCGACACCGATGTCCAGGACCGGGCGTTGGAAGGCGTGCTGCATCTGTGGAATGCTGTACTGAGCAGTTCGACCCGCTGGGAACGAGGCGGTGCGGGCGGCAAACGCGCGGCCCTGCTAACGGTTAGGCCATGCGCGGACATTTTGTGGAAGAAGATGGCCGCCCGCTGTGGAGTGTCCGCCCTGTAGCTGCAGCGGAGTCTCCGACAGCAGCGTGTTCGGGCGGTGGAAGCGCTACTCTGAAACCGGAGAACTGGTGCCTGGATGCGGTATCCCCCGAGATCATCGCCAGTGAGCTGCGACAGGCGAGGAGGATAAGGTGCGCGACTGAGGGCACCCATGCGGGGTGCCGGAGGCTGAAAGCAGCGAAAAGACCCCTGTGCTGGAGCTCGCAGCGCCCAGGCGTACGGGCGCCGTAGCGACTGCAGCATACCCCCGCCCACACTCACCTGCCGCCCAAGACAGCAAGCGCTGCGGGCACACCGCCTGAGGACCCAGGTACTGTGGGATGCGCGGGACCGGCGGCTGAGTGGCGCGAAATTGTCCAGAGCTGCGGCGGGCACCGGGAGTAGGGTTCAGGAATCTCAATAGGCCCCTCAAGGCGCAGAGGAGCACGGCAGGCGGCGCAACACGACCCTACATGGGTGCCTGGGACCTGAGGGCTGCACAGTGTGGGCGCCTGCCTCAGAAGCAGCCAACTAAGACGGGGTAGGCAGCGCGACCGGTGACTGGGAGCTGGAACCCCTGAGGTACGCAGGAGCGTGAAGGAATGTGGCAGACATAGCAGTCGGTCCCGGTGGGAGCACCTGAAACACTGCCGCCCTTACAGCAGTGCAGTCAGAGGCGAAGTTGAGACCTCCGAGATCCCGGGCCTAGACTGTTACTGGGGAGCTGAAGTGGCCTCTGGTGAACGGGCAACGAGATCAGGAGTCCCCGGAGAAGGAAGTCTGTGCCACACCGGTGAGGAGGCTAGAGTGGATGTGCGGGCGGTGCTTCCTGTGGGCGGCTTGTAGGGTCCTTGGCTGAAGCTGGCGGAGAATCTGTGGTACTTGAAGGCCCCCATGGAAAGCCCCCAACTGGAGCCTGCGAGATAAGCAAACAGCGTACTACCAGTTGGGCACATGGTAGAGACACTGGTAGTGAGAGATCGCTGTAGTGCCCCGCTCCCACATCTTTAGGACGCCGCTGCTGATGTGCCAACGGCTACTAGAGACTCGATGCTGGCTGAGTTGCCCTCACCCTGCAGCACGTGCGCTGCTGGGTACGAGTGCACCAACACCTCTGGCAGACGGGACGTTTCCTCCTGCCGGTGAACAGGTCTGGAAGAGGCGGTCCACGGATCCCGCAGTCTGGTGCCAGGGATACTACACACAAGGAGTGCAGAGCAGCAAGGAAGCCGCATACAGTACCTACCTGACAACACCTTTTAGGTGATCTCCTCGGACGAGGACCTTTTGACTGTGACACCGTTGCCGGCTTGTTATTTTCTCTTCTTGTATCCTGCGAACGCCCACAGCGCAGCAGCTTGTAATGGGCCGGATACGGGCCAAAACACAACAAGGGCACTTGCGGGCCGCCAGCCTCGACCCTATGCAAGGGTCTGCGGGGGAGATGCTGGAACCAACAACCACAGCCCTGGTGGCCAAAATGGACTCCGTTCTCGCGGCAGTGGAGCGGATTGGTGCAGTACTGGACCACACCAGGACCTCCCTGGAGACCAGGATTGATAAAGTTACCTCAGACTTTACCTTGCTTCACGCAGACCACTGGAAGCTGGCTGATAAAGTCAATGCACACGACCAAACCCTGAAGGAGCTCCAACCTGTGACGCAAAACCATACGGCTGCACTGCAGGATTTGATAGACCGTGTCCACATACTGGAAGACCGGGCAGAGGATGCAGAAGGACGCTCACGCCGTAACAATATTCACGTGGTGGGTCTGCCGGAAGGTAGAAATCCGGAATAATTCACAGAGCGATGGCTGCGTGATCTTCTGCCCCAGGGAACATTGTCCTTGCAGTTTGTGGTGGAACGGGGTCATCGCATACCAGCACAGAAGCCGCAGCCAGGTGCCAGAATGCATCCGTTCATATTTAAATTACTCAATTATAGAGATAGAGATGCGGTGCTCCGTGAAACACGCAGGATGAACTCCCTTAAAATGAGCGGCAGCCAAGTTATGCGCTTCCCAGATTACACTGCTCTCGTGCAGAGGCGTAGGAGCAACTACACAGCTCTGAAGCGTCAACTCCGGTCCTTGGAGATACCTTATTCGCTGCTGTTCCCTGCCTGACTACTAGTGGTCACGAAAGACGAGACCCACTTCTTCGACTCTCCTGAGGAGGCATGGCATTGGCTAGAGGAGTCGGGATTGTGGACGGGCGTGCGGTCCTCGGGCCCAGACGGCGACAACACATCGAGCAGGAGGACAAGACGACGGCGGAGACGGGGGCACCTGAAGGCCAGAAGCCCGGGGGCTACAGCTCCAACCCCTGAAACCATGAGGAAGGAAAGGTGGGACGCGCTGGAGGCAGTCACGACCCTTGGATCTCCACACCTCCATGAACGGTCAGACTGTTACACGCAAGATATGCTGGTGATCAGTGGCTCTTCGTCACCATCCACAGAAATCTCGGAAGATCTTGGTCTGCCAATGATCACCCCACAAACTGCTGATGGCATTATATGATGAAGCGATGGCACGATGTACTTTAACATAAGCAGCTCACGCAAGTAGAACGCTGTTTACTGTAATCTATAGTCTTGCTGGCTGGTACATTGGGGTGTGGGGGCCCCTTGGGTTACATATCACACGACCCCCACACTGTGATGATACCTTAGTAGGATGCCCGCCACCGGGCAAAACATGGCTATACTAGAGGTCGCATACACGCCTGTCTGGGCTGACAGACTCGCATACTGCTGGCTCCATGGGACGCTCCTGGAGCTTAGATAGATGGTACACTAACCACACTGGCAATAAAGGGGAAGGCTATAATATAACATCACTAGCACGCACCCCCTATAGGCAACACATTGCCCTAGTTGAGAATCCGTCAGTGTTACAGAAGTTTGGAGGGCCATTACGAAATGACCGCCCCAGATGTTATGATGTTCATAGTTTGTTTTGTGTTGTTGTATTCGATGCATAGGCTGTCCGGAATTCGGTTAAAACCAACTCTGCCCGAGATTACCCTACCGATTGGAAATCAGCTGACCCGGTTTAAACCGAGTATCGCTGAATTTTTCAAATTGGATTCACCACTTGGCCATTTGCACCTTTTGGCCACTTGAGGGAGCCAAAGCAGTACAATCCAGCATCCGAGCTAGGCATCGGTAATTCCAATGAAACATTTCACCCTCCTCTCGCTGTTCATGGCCTTCAAACACACTTTTAATTTCAGCGCGGTGCTCTTGAAACTGGCGCTGCGCTTTGCACTAGGCGATGGTTCTGTGTCCCTCCCCGCTGTAGTGTATGTCTCCCCCGGGGCTTAAGTTGAACCCGGAGCGCCAGTGTCTTTTAATCTCAGCGCAGTGCCCTGGTTTTAATTGAAGTAACAAGAGGAGACACGCTCCTCCTCTCACCCTGCTGTCAGCCTTATTTTTAAAAGTTATCATCCCTTTCATGCTAATTATTTAGCACTGTTTTGCCACTCAATTACAAGTAGTTCCACCTTTAAGAAGGCGAGTCTTCTCCATAAATGTGCAACTTCCCCCAAAGCCCGGAGTTTCAAGCCAGCCTCGGGTATCCGCTCCTCCCATTTCCATGGGGTCTGCATTTTGTATTAACTGTGGGACTGAGACTCGCCGCCAGTGTCTGTGCCCTGAGGGGGAACTGGCTACATACACCACAGGAGGTGCCGAGGTGAGTGTTACACCCCTGTTGAGACACTTTTGTTGTTCTTTCACCCGATATTCAAAGGAGATTCAATAACAACACCTCGTGCGATTTTATGCGGGGTGGGAAGGGGGTGTTCACACATGGCAGTGCCTGCTGAAAACATGTAAGCGCGTCACCGGTGTTAGCATTGATAATTGCTATCGTTGCAGTGTATTGTTTACTTTGGTATCAGGACACGTGGGTCTAAGCCCGGTTTCCCAGACGTGGGACCCGTGCTCACTACGCCACTGGAGTCAAGCTATCCTGGCTGATGACGGCTGATAGCCAGAAACCGGTCCTAGGATGCTTGATTCCGGTCCAGGGAAGACATGTCTTGGCAGTTCGGGCTGGACTGTTCCCATGAGGCACAGGGTCAAGACTGATTTGCATATGGCCATGTCTAAACTGGGGTGGTGTAGTGGGCAAAAGAACGATGGATTTAACCCAGATCTCTTGACTGGGGGAGAATGTATGCATTGTCAGCATTCCGTCCATCATTTGTTTGTTGTAACGCTTTTCGCCCTAAGTGGGATGGGTATTCCCAGACGTGGGACCCGTGCTCACTACGCCACTGGAGTCAAGCTATCCTGGCTGATGACGGCTGATAGCCAGAAACCGGTCCTAGGATGCTTGATTCCGGTCCAGGGAAGACATGTCTTGGCAGTTCGGGCTGGACTGTTCCCATGAGGCACAGGGTCAAGACTGATTTGCATATGGCCATGTCTAAACTGGGGTGGTGTAGTGGGCAAAAGAACGATGGATTTAACCCAGATCTCTTGACTGGGGGAGAATGTATGCATTGTCAGCATTCCGTCCATCATTTGTTTGTTGTAACGCTTTTCGCCCTAAGTGGGATGGGTATTCCCAGACGTGGGACCCGTGCTCACTACGCCACTGGAGTCAAGCTATCCTGGCTGATGACGGCTGATAGCCAGAAACCGGTCCTAGGATGCTTGATTGCGGTCCAGGGAAGACATGTCTTGGCAGTTCGGGCTGGACTGTTCCCATGAGGCACAGGGTCAAGACTGATTTGCATATGGCCATGTCTAAACTGGGGTGGTGTAGTGGGCAAAAGAACGATGGATTTAACCCAGATCTCTTGACTGGGGGAGAATGTATGCATTGTCAGCATTCCGTCCATCATTTGTTTGTTGTAACGCTTTTCGCCCTAAGTGGGATGGGTATTCCCAGACGTGGGACCCGTGCTCACTACGCCACTGGAGTCAAGCTATCCTGGCTGATGACGGCTGATAGCCAGAAACCGGTCCTAGGATGCTTGATTCCGGTCCAGGGAAGACATGTCTTGGCAGTTCGGGCTGGACTGTTCCCATGAGGCACAGGGTCAAGACTGATTTGCATATGGCCATGTCTAAACTGGGGTGGTGTAGTGGGCAAAAGAACGATGGATTTAACCCAGATCTCTTGACTGGGGGAGAATGTATGCATTGTCAGCATTCCGTCCATCATTTGTTTGTTGTAACGCTTTTCGCCCTAAGTGGGATGGGTATTCCCAGACGTGGGACCCGTGCTCACTACGCCACTGGAGTCAAGCTATCCTGGCTGATGACGGCTGATAGCCAGAAACCGGTCCTAGGATGCTTGATTCCGGTCCAGGGAAGACATGTCTTGGCAGTTCGGGCTGGACTGTTCCCATGAGGCACAGGGTCAAGACTGATTTGCATATGGCCATGTCTAAACTGGGGTGGTGTAGTGGGCAAAAGAACGATGGATTTAACCCAGATCTCTTGACTGGGGGAGAATGTATGCATTGTCAGCATTCCGTCCATCATTTGTTTGTTTGTTCTAAGCCCGGCTTCACCACGTTCACACAGTCAAATCTTTATTATTGCTTAAGTTAAGTATAAACTGTCAGACTGAGATGATTTTATCTAATAACTTTAGGCTGCTACAGTACTTAGTATCTACTACGTAGAAATTTAGCCCTTTTGGAAACCTTTTCTGCAGAGCTAAAAACGTGTGTGGAACATACTGGACACAAGTTTCAACTGTCATCTGCACAGAGTTACTCTTCAGTACAAAGATTTATAACGCGTTCATTACCTCTAGACACCTATGCTGCATTAGCAGCACATGCATTTTGTAAACACTTATACCCATTAGCTGGACACAGGCAGTACAAAATTAGGTAGATAAGAAATATGGAATTCACCCACCGCTATGTAACCTATAAAACAAACTAAAACACTCACGGGATGATAATATCAGTGATGTCATTACTGATGTCCTTTGAATGTCATCGATGATGTCATAAATGATGTCATAGACCATGTCATGAGTGATGTAATATTTGAGGTCCTAAGCACTGCATGGAGGGGCAAGTTACAGTTTGCTCTGCCAACTAAAACTGGTGAATTTCTGTGTTTTTTTTAGTTCAAAATGTTAATGCAGTCACTGAAATATTCACTTAACTATAACATTACTTTCATCTTGAGGGGGCGTGGCCGGCCAGCCAGCCAACATGGCGGATGCAAATCCTTAGTGCTCCGTCCATCGAGCCCCTATTATCCGCAATAATTCTCCTGAGAATGCCATCTGCGACACCGATGTCCAGGACCGGGCGTTGGAAGGCGTGCTGCATCTGTAAAATGCTGTACTGAGCAGTTCGACCCGCTGGGAACGAGGCGGTGCGGGTGGCAAACGCGCGGCCCTGCTAACGGTTAGGCCATGCGCGGACATTTTGTGGAAGAAGATGGCCGCCCGCTGTGGAGTGTCCGCCCTGTAGCTGCAGCGGAGTCTCCGACAGCAGCCTGTTCGGGCGGTGGAAGCGCTACTCTGAAACCGGAGAACTGGTGCCTGGATGCGGTTTCCCCCGAGATCATCATCAGTGAGCTGCGACAGGCGAGGAGGATAAGGTGCGCGACTGAGGGCACCCATGCGGGGTGCCGGAGGCTGAAAGCAGCGAAAAGACCCCTGTGCTGGAGCTCGCAGCGCCCAGGCGTACGGGCACCGTAGCGACTGCAGCATACCCCCACCCACACTCACCTGCCGCCCATGACAGCAAGCGCTGCGGGCACACCGCCTGAGGACCCAGGTACTGTGGGATGCGCGGGGCCGGCGGCTGAGTGGCGCAAAATTGTCCAGAGCTGCGGCGGGCACCGGGAGTAGGGTTCAGGAATCTCAATAGGCCCCTCGAGGCGCAGAGGAGCACGGCAGGCGGCGCAACACGACCCTACATGGGTGCCTGGGACCTGAGGGCTGCACAGTGTGGGCGCCTGCCTCAGAAGCAGCCAACTAAGACGGGGTAGGCAGTGCGACCGGTGACTGGGAGCTGGAACCCCTGAGGTACGCAGGAGCGTGAAGGAATGTGGCAGACATAGCAGTCGGTCCCGGTGGGAGCACCTGAAACACTGCCGCCCTTACAGCAGTGCAGTCAGAGGCAAAGTTGAGACCTCCGAGATCCCGGGCCTAGACTGTTACTGGGGAGCGGAAGTGGCCTCTGGTGAATGGGCAACGAGATCAGGAGTCCCCGGAGAAGGAAGTCTGTGCCACACCGGTGAGGAGGCTAGAGTGGATGTGCGGGCGGTGCTTCCTGTGGGCGGCTTGTAGGGTCCTTGGCTGATGCTGGCGGAGAATCTGTGGTACTTGAAGGCCCCCATGGAAAGCCCCTAACTGGAGCCTGCGAGATAAGCAAACAGCGTACTACCAGTTGGGCACATGGTAGAGACACTGGTAGTGAGAGATCGCTGTAGTGCCCCGCTCCCACATCTTTAGGACGCCGCTGCTGATGTGCCAACGGCTACTAGAGACTCGATGCTGGCTGAGTTGCCCTCACCCTGCAGCACGTGCGCTGCTGGGTACGAGTGCACCAACACCTCTGGCAGACGGTACGTTTCCTCCTGCCGGTGAACAGGTCTGGAAGAGGCGGTCCACGGATCCCGCAGTCTGGTGCCAGGGATACTACACACAAGGAGTGCAGAGCAGCAAGGAAGCCGCATACAGTACCTACCTGACAACACCTTTTAGGTGATCTCCTCGGACGAGGACCTTTTGACTGTGACACCGTTGCCGGCTTGTTATTTTCTCTTCTTGTATCCTGCGAACGCCCACAGCGCAGCAGCTTGTAATGGGCCGGATACGGGCCAAAACACAACAAGGGCACTTGCGGGCCGCCAGCCTCGACCCTATGCAAGGGTCTGCGGGGGAGATGCTGGAACCAACAACCACAGCCCTGGTGGCCAAAATGGACTCCGTTCTCGCGGCAGTGGAGCGGATTGGTGCAGTACTGGACCACACCAGGACCTCCCTGGAGACCAGGATTGATAAAGTTACCTCAGACTTTACCTTGCTTCACGCAGACCACTGGAAGCTGGCTGATAAAGTCAATGCACACGACCAAACCCTGAAGGAGCTCCAACCTGTGACGCAAAACCATACGGCTGCACTGCAGGATTTGATAGACCGTGTCCACATACTGGAAGACCGGGCAGAGGATGCAGAAGGACGCTCACGCCGTAACAATATTCACGTGGTGGGTCTGCCGGAAGGCGAGGAAGGTAGAAATCCGGAATAATTCACAGAGCGATGGCTGCGTGATCTTCTGCCCCAGGGAACATTGTCCGTGCAGTTTGTGGTGGAACGGGTTCATCGCATACCAGCACAGAAGCCGCAGCCAGGTGCCAGACCGCGTCCGTTCATATTTAAATTACACAATTATAGAGATAGAGATGCGGTGCTCCGTGAAACACGCAGGATGAACTCCCTTAAAATGAGCGGCAGCCAAGTTATGCTCTTCCCAGACTACACTGCTCTCGTGCAGAGGCGTAGGAGCAACTACACAGCTCTGAAGCGTCAACTCCGGTCCTTGGAGCTACCTTATTCGCTGCTGTTCCCTGCCCGACTACTAGTGGTCACGAAAGACGGGACCCACTTCTTCGACTCTCCTGAGGAGGCATGGGATTGGCTAGAGGAGTCGGGATTGTGGACGGGCGTGCGGCCCTCGGGCCCAGACGGCGACAACACATCGAGCAGGAGGACAAGACGACGGCGGAGACGGGGGCACCTGAAGGCCGGAAGCCCGGGGGCTCCAGCTCCAACCCCTGAAACCATGAGGATGGAAAGGCGGGACGCGCTGGAGGCAGTCACGACCCTTGGATCTCCACACCTCCATGAACGGTCAGACTGTTACACGCAAGATATGCTGGTGATCAGTGGCTCTTCGTCACCATCCACAGAAATCTCGGAAGATCTTGGTCTGCCAATGATCACCCCACAAACTGCTGATAGCATTATATGATGAAGCGATGGCACGATGTACTTTAACATAAGCAGCTCACGCAAGTAGAACACTGTTTACTGTAATCTATAGTCTTGCTGGCTGGTACATTGGGGGGTGGGGGCCCCTTGGGTTACATATCACACGACCCCCACACTGTGATGATACCTTAGTAGGATGCCCGCCACCGCCACATATACTAGAGGTCGCATACACGCCTGTCTGGGCTGACAGACTCGCATACTGCTGGCTCCATGGGACGCTCCTGGAGGTTAGATAGATGGTACACTAACCACACTGGCAATAAAGGGGAAGGCTATAATATAACATTACTAGCACACACCCCTATAGGCAACACATTGCCCTAGTTCAGAATCCGTCAGTGTTACAGAAGTTTGGAGGGCAATTACGAAATGACCGCCCCAGATGTTATGATGTTCATAGTTTGTTTTGTGTTGTTGTATTCGATGCATAGGCTGTCCGGAATTCGGTTAAAACCAACTCTGCCCGAGATTACCCTACCGATTGGAAATCAGCTGACCCGGTTTAAACCGAGTATCGCTGAATTTTTCAAATTGGATTCACCACTTGGCCATTTGCACCTTTTGGCCACTTGAGGGAGCCAAAGCAGTACAATCCAGCATCCGAGCTAGGCATCGGTAATTCCAATGAAACATTTCACCCTCCACCCGCTGTTCATGGCCTTCAAACACACTTTTAATTTCAGCGCGGTGCTCTTGAAACTGGCGCTGCGCTTTGCACTAGGCGATGGTTCTGTGTCCCTCCCCGCTGTAGTGTATGTCTCCCCCGGGGCTTAAGTTGAACCCGGAGTGCCAGTGTCTTTTAATCTCAGCGCAGTGCCCTTGTTTTAATTGAAGTAACAAGAGGAGACACGCTCCTCCTCTCACCCTGCTGTCAGCCTTATTTTTAAAAGTTATCCTCCCTTTCATGCTAATTATTTGGCACTGTTTTGCAACTCAATTACAAGTAGTTCCACCTTTAAGAAGGCGAGTCTTCTCCATAAATGTACAACTTCCCCCAAAGCCCGGAGTTTCAAGCCAGCCTCGGGTATCCGCTCCTCCCATTTCCATGGGGTCTGCATTTTGTATTAACTGTGGGACTGAGACTCGCCGCCAGTGTCTGTGCCCTGAGGAGGAACTGGCTACATACACCACAGGAGGTGCCGAGGTGAGTGTTACACCCCTGTTGAGACACTTTTGTTGTTCTTTCACCCGATATTCAAAGGAGATTCAATAATAACACCTCGTGCGATTTTATGCGGGGTGGGAAGGGGGTGTTCACACATGGCAGTGCCTGCTGAAAACATGTAAGCGCGTCACCGGTGTTAGCATTGATAATTGCTATCGTTGCAGTGTATTGTTTACTTTGGAATCAGGACACGTGGGTCTAAGCCCGGCTTCACCACGTTCACACAGTCAAATCTTTATTATTGCTTGCGCTTTTATAAATGACAGAGCTTTGAAACAATTGGGAAGTTAACCTCTTCCTCCTCGTAGCATTTCTTAATGTTAGCCCTGTGTGAGAAGGTGCGGCGGAAGCAGTGTGCAGTACTACATGTATTTATTTACTGCAGTTAAAGCGCCTCATGCTTCCTTCCTGCTGCTTCAAAGCGCCGAATGAGCACAATGAACTGTTCATGCCGACCTTGCTCACAAAAAAAGTGCCACATTCATGCTTTTTCTTCATCAAATTTGTTTGGTTAGAGGTTTTGTGAAGAACCGAAGGCATCTCAAAAAAATCTTGTGTTTATAAGATGAACTGGAACCTTCGGAGCCGACTGTCCTACTTACACACGCGGGTACGGAGAACAGGAACTGCACAGGCAGGAGCGGTGTAACCTCCCTATCATGCTGTAAATAGATACAGCTCAAGCAGAAGTGCTTAGTTTGTAAAAAAAAACAAAAAAAAGTGCCAGGGCTTTGTCAGGAGGCCACTGTAGCTTGCGCCACCTTATTGCCCCTGTAAGTCCAGCCAATGACAGTACCAGCAGAACTATTACCATCACACTGCTACAAGTGCGACTAGTCAGGCCATTCCAGATACCCAAGGCTGTTAGAATGGCTTGAGCAGAGGTATTACTCGTTTCTAATGTATATCATTTAATAATACACTTTTGTACTAATTTCTAAATAAGACAAACAGCATGGCAGACTGTCATAAGAGTCAATGTTGACAATTCTGCCGAGAGCCAAAAACCACTGGCTCAAATTAAGCACAGGCAGCCACTGAACAAGCGTCCCTCACACAGATAAAACAGGCAAAGCACACTTTCCTTTTACAAGCAGAAAGTACAGCGGCGAGACACCAGAAAGTCACTCGAGTTGAGCACACCGAACAGCTACTTAACAGGCGCTAGAACTGAAACAGAACACTCATTAGGTGAGCAAGCTTCCGCCACCTAGGGTCGGTAAATAACAGACAGCAGCAGTGCAAGAGTCTATCAAACACACAATAGGAACAGCACAGCCATGCACCTGTCGCTGCACGCACAAAAGAGGCACAGCTCAAGTACAGCAGTGCAAGCTATATGCACATTCACGGAACGTATACACCTCGCAGTCCCAATAGACCTCACGCTCCATTCACTGCAGCAGCCACGGCAGTATTATATAGCGGGAACTCGACCCAAAGGTATTGGAGCTATAAAGCTGGGGCACCATATTCTGATATTGGATCCTATGGCACAGCTGGCCAATGGTACCCACGCGTAAACAGCGCAGAAAATGCAATATATGCGCTGTGAGCCATTAGTTTGAAAGACACCAAATGAAGTACCAAATAGCGTTTCGCGCACAAAACATGTGTGAGGGCGCTATATCGATGATACAATGCAATGCAACACTCCCTGAGCAGGAGAGGGGTAGCGACTCTGGAACACAGACTGTAACTTTCAACTTGCTGAGCGACCAATTCACGCTTTCATTTAAAACAAGCATTTGCAATGCAATAGGTCTCGCATTTACGCGAGGTTGAGCTATTGACATTGAAAATAAATGCCTTTTATTTTATTTTCGTTTTTAAATACAATGCTAATAGCTTAAACTTGCATAAATGTTTAAGGTTAAGGCCCTAGAGGTATATATGTAAATCGATGTTTAGCAAAATATAAATCTGTAGAAAAAAAAAAAATCATAAAATAGAAAATATCCAGGGCTGGTTGCTCCGTGGACTAATACATCCATTGTAGGGACCCCTGTTTGACTTAATGGAACCTAGTTCAAATCCTGGCACATCCCTCCACTCAGCCTTTCATCTTCTGAGGTTGAAAAGACGAGTGCCACAGAGTCGGGAAACAATAAATATCAGTTATTCAGCACTGTGGTGCTCTTGCTCTTCGGGGTGAAAATACAGTTTCTAAATACACTTTCTGTTCTGCTCATCCAATGTGTAACTTTGTATTATGCTATGGTGGCACATATGAACACTTGTAAATCATGTCGTCCGAAGCTCCCAGTGATATTTTAGGGTAAATTATGAAAAATTATCCAAACTGTAAGACATTGCTGGCTGCCACAAACAATTCTCTGTAATTTGTACCTATATACACTGCTTGGTCTGGTCAGATGGTGACATTCTGGCATTCATCTCTTCAGCACACATCATGATCGCCATCTTATCCACTTTAAATGTCATACAGTGTGGTCCTTACCATGGCTGGGGCCTGACGAAGAAACTAAGCAATAATAACAGCAAAGCGTTCCATAAACACCGGTAAAACACTTTCTCAGTTGTTTTTTATTGTGCGCAAATGAGTAACCACTGAAAAGCACAGTTTATTTGAGGTATTGAAATCACTGGAAAATACTGAAAAAACACCACCAGAATTTACCAAAAATAGAAACTGAAAACAGGAAAGCCTATCGATGCAGTATTCCGACACACCCATACTGGTCCCTAGCCTCCACGCCCCGCGAGACGCCTCGTCCCTGGCGTCCCTGTCGATCACTACAATCAGAAATGACACGAGCTGAGAATCACATGGAACATACGTGGCATGTACACGCCTGCGCGCCGTTACTCCATCTTTGCATATCTCCAGAGACACTCAGCTGCAATCGCCTTGTTGCAGGAAACACACATGACCCAGCCGGAGCTCGACATATATATATGGCACAACATACTCAGCGCACGCAAGGGGCACATTAATCTGGGTGAGAGCGGGCACCCCATTCATTTGCGAGGACACAGTGACAGATCCCGATGGCAGATACACTCTAGTGAAGGGGAAACTTAATGGTCAACAGATATTATTAGGCTCCATATATGCCCCAAACACAGATCAATCCTCGTTCCTGGCGCGATTGTCCGTAATACTGTCTCCTTACGTTGGGCTACCCTGGCTGCTGGGAGGGGATTTCAATTCGGTGGTACTTGATGTGCACATTGACAGGTCCTTCCCGCCACTCCGGACAATGATGGCGGCTTCGAATGCGCAGGTGCTCGCGGACTGGTTGTCACACTGGGCAGTACTGGATATATGGCGTGTCCTGCACCCCACAGACCGAATTTACTCCTATTACTCTGTAGCTCACGGCTTACATGTGCGGTTGGATAGGGTGGTGGGCTCGCAGTCACTGGTCCCCCTGGTCGAGGTGGCAGAATACCTGGAAAGGATGCACTCCGACCATAATCCATTGCTTTTAAAACTGAATTGGGAACCTGGCCGCCCCCCTATACCCACCTGGCGCCTCCAGCCTTCTGCACTGGTAGACCCAGAATTCCGTGCATCCCTGGGGTCAGTTGTCCTGGAATATTTCGAGCATAACGAGGGGACGGCGAGCTCCGCACTAGTGGAGTGGAACACCCACAAAATAGCCATTGGGACCATGTGGAATTTACGCAAACAACTGACCTTGGCGCTCACTCGCCTAGAATCGCAATTGCTCCAACACGAACGAGAAGGGGAGGGTGGGGGTGGACAGTCAGGCCAACTAGAGAACTTCAGGGCACAACATGCGGACCTCATGGAGAGACTGCGATGCCATAACTACTCTGCCCACACAACTCGCATACACGCCAAAGCAGACAGAGTGGGCCTACTTTTGGCCTGGCTGTTGAAACAAGGGAGTAAGCATGCCCCAATCGGAGCCATACACACACCAGAGGGCTCTCTAGTATACACACAAAGAGAGATACAAATTAATGGCAGACCATTATGCACAACTGTACCAATCCAGGGGGCGCTGTTCCGAACCCGACCTAGAGAGATTTTTCGCATCTATTCAGCTACCAACAGCCTCCAGAGCACATCAAGAGGCACTCAATGGTCCCCTTACTCTAGAGGAAATCGGGGAGGCGATTGGGTCCATGGCGTCTGGGAAAACTCCGGGAGCGGATCGCCTGCCTGCTGAATATTACAGAGCTTAACGGGAAGGTCTGACGCAGCACCTACATACTCTCTACTCCACAGCCCTGACAGACCACGCATTACCCCCGTCGATGCAAGAGGCCTACCTGGTGTCTCTCCTCAAACCAGACAGAGACCCCGAAAACTTGGGGTCATACAGATCTTTGGCACTCCTGAATGCAGATTACAAAATATTCGGTAAGTTACTGGCGAAACGCCTGGCGCCGGTGGTCCCTGAATTGGTCCACAATGACCAAAATGGATTTGTACCCAAGCGCAGTACATCATTGAACTTGCGGAGGTTCTTTCGGGTGGCGACAGACGGTGGGAGGGAATGCCCTAGAGCGGGGTGCCTGGTGTTAGACCTCGAGAAAGCCTTCAACTGCTTAGAGTGGAGTTAGTTCGCGGCGGTGCTGCTGCGTTATGGGTTGGGTTGGGAGTTTCTACAAATGGTGGACCTGTTATACAAAAATCCCACAGCCCGGGTGCGGCTAGGGCCATACATCTCCGATGCCATACCGATACGCAGGGGAACCAGGCAGGGATGCCCGCTGTCGGCCCTCCTGTTCGCGCTGGCAATCGAGCCCCTGGCAGCAGCTCTGCGAGCAACGCTGGGAGATGGAATACCCCTAGGGGATGCAACGCATCAGGTCTCGCTGTACACGTATGACCTTCTAGTCTTCGTGAGAGATGTTGGAGCTATTCCAGCTCAACTAGAGCACATCTTGCGTGACTTTGCTGCCCTCTCTGGAGCTCGGGTGAACGCCAATAAATCCTGTCTTTAAGCGTTTGGGGGGGACACTCAAGACCCGGGCTATGTTTTGGCCGATACATGGGTGCAGTGGACGGATGATACGTTCCGCTATCTTGGAGTCCAGATATACCATCAACCGCCTGATCTCTTCAATGGCAATCTGGGCTGTGCGGTGACAGCCATCAAGTCGCAAATGAATTTCTGGAAGACGCTTCCGTTAACACACGGGCAGAGTGGCGTTATCTAAGATGGTGATTCTTCCGAGTCTCCTGTATCACATGGCTAACCTACCACTGTATGTCCCAGCGGCCTTCTTTAACAAACTTGCTACACTTCTTAGAGACTTCCTCTGGGGTAATGCGCGTCATAGGATAGTGCTGGCAAAGTTATACTTGTCCACGGACCAGGGGAGCCTAGCTGCACCCTGCTTCAAACACTACTACCTGGCTGCACAATTGCAGTGGATAGCCCGATGGCTTGCGGACAGAGGTCGAGATGATACGGCGACCACAGCTCCCCCCTCTCTTTGGACTGTATCACTAGGCTTTTTCAACCGGCTGCTAAGATGCCAATGCCGGCTCCCCTCCTTCTAGCGGTGGCTCACAAATGCTTCCGCCGCTGCCTAGACATCACCAGAGGGCTAGTCCCCTACACGCCGGCCATACCACTAGTGAGCTCCCCCAGCGGGCCTGGGGTGCTCACATCCCTGGAGCTTCTGGAGTGGCACAAAGCCGACATACAGACCCTGGGAGACCTGTATCAAGATGGCACGCTCATATCATATGAATCCCTAACGGAAGAACTGGGGCTGCCGCCGGGACAACTTTTAAGACACCATTCACTGATCACTACACTAGCTTCTAAGTGGGGGGACATGAAAGAAGAGCCGAGTCAACATCTCACCATACAGTACCTTCACGTTATGGGACGTGGCCGACACTTAATCCGATTGTTTGTGGCATCTCTTTGCACACATGTGGCGATAAAACTAGATTCACTCCGATGCAGGTGGGAGAAGGATTTGAAGCGGCAACTGGAAGATAGGGAGTAGGAAAAGATATTGAAGAGTCCCAAACGCATCCCCAGAAACATACGGTTCCGCCACATTCAATTGTTCTTAGTTCACAGGGCATACCTCACACCCGAGAAGATCAATAGGTACTTTCACCGCGTGGATGCGACCTGTCCCCGCTGTGCGGAGGTAGGGGCTGGAGTGGTGCACATGCTATGGGGCTGCCACGCACTACATACCTATTGGCGGGCTGTCGGTGAGGTGCTGTGCGCATGCACGGGCCGCAACATACCCTTTGAATGGCCTACTTACTTGTTACATCAATTTCGTAGGACCCCGGCCACAAAAGTCACTTCTCGTCTCCTTGACTTGGGGCTGGTGGTTGCCAAACGACTCTTAACGAAGAGATGGAAGGCGCAAACCCCACCACACATAAGGGCTTGGAGGTATTCACTCCCAGCGATGGGCCAAAGCAGAGGGAACTGCCATCACACGGGAGGAAACGCTGGGTCTGCGTAAGACACCTATAGCAGCGCAATGGGAGGGTTTGCTTCAAGTCCTAATACACACGGAGGGGGACTGCCTTGAGCAGAGACCGGATGACGAGAGCGACATTCCCACAGTCTGAGACGGGTGATCTGTCAAGAGCACCCTTATCCCACCACGCAGGCACATTTATACCAACCATCAATTAGGAGGGACGCCGATGTGTGCGGAGGATGGCGTTGCAGTTCCGTGAAGAGCCACAGGACGTGAGGGACGGGGGGTGGGGAGACAGTAAAAAGGGGGGGAGGTAAAGGGGACTAAGTGAGGAGCATACAATCAGAAGTCCGTCTCCGCTGCTGTAGTTGGTTTTTGAGTTACTGTTTGTTTTCTCTATAACATCTGTGCGCTCACATGAGATGTATGACCTGTAACAATTTGTATACGGTACCACAAGAATCACATTAAGAATGCATGGTGGACTTTATCTTTGCTGACATGACCCACCTGTTGAGGTTGAATATGGAACTGAGGCTATAATGCCACCAGTATGTACGGTAGGGCATTCTAAACTCATACATGAGGTCTGAGCGATACTGTTAGAAGGTTCTAAATATGGCTGTAATGATATGATGAATGTTGTCTTTCATGCACATGTAAACTCTTTGAAAAATAATAAAAACAGATTTAAACAAAAAACACATTACTTTTATCTTTATTTTTTTGTGTGAAAAAAATGTAAAAATATATATATATATATATATGAACAAACACTCCCACTTCCTTAGAGACATCCAACGAAGAAGGCACGGACTTCGGGCTGTTGAGAATATGGCTTCTTTTATTGTTTCAGGTCACCCTCAACCCGGACATACGAGAGACGCGTTTCGGCTTCGCAGAAGCCTTTGTCAATCTGATTGGCGCCAACATCAAGTGAGTATATATAGTGTCCTTCCCACTTAAGGCTTTGATAAACACAGAAGAAATACTTTCAGGTAATACTATGATATGCACATGCTATCCCACGTAAAACAAAATTATGTACGTAGCTCAGTGCTAATGATCAGTTTGAAGGTTTTACCATGGATTTGAAAGCATGAATGATAAAAGGTGCATTTCAAAACTATGCATAATATCCGCCTTAATAGGAATTTTAATACATTGAACATATGGCGCCCATCACTCGTAGTTTGTTGCTTATTAATCCTACACACAATATGTAAAACAGTTAAAATAAAGCGGTGCTGCAGCGTGTTAAAAAACTTGTTGCATTGAAACAGCCTTTATCCAAAATGTGAAGCTTCAAAAGTGCCCGGACCAGTAAAAACAAACCTCTGACCTTGGTTGCGAGTAAATATTCATAGCTGGATGCTGAAAATACATAGATTACAGCTACGCTCACGAGGGCCTGGAGAATCGCAAACATGCCCCCGAACAGAATTATGTTTTATGTACCATTTAAACACTAAACTGTGAAAGAGTAAGAGGTGTCGATATAACATGGCAGGGCCAAACAACACCACATGAACAAAAAGGACAATAAAGTATCGTCTCTTGGGGCTATAAAGTCACAATGTTTATGGTGACGAGCAGCGCCAAATAAGAATTTAAACAAAGCACAAAACTCCGGGTAGAGAGGGATCGGTAATCAAAAAGTTTCTGTGTGCCAAACAAGCCTCACCGCATCCGCATGTGCATTGGCGGTGCCCGGCCACCATTATGTACGGTAGGGCATTCCAAACTCATACGTGAGGTCTGAGCGATACTGTTAGAAGGTTCTAAATGTGGCTGTAATGATATGATGAATGTTGTCTTTCATGCACATGTAAACTCTTTGAAAAATAATAAAAACAGATTTAAACAAAAACAAAAAACATTACTTTCATCTTTATTTTTTTGTGTGAAAAAAATGTGTACACACACGCGCGCCTTGGATCAGTCCTGCTCATCCATTGATATGTTCTGAATGTTGTTAGCATTTTTCTTCTGCCTATGACATCACATGGTATGGGGCACTGGGTCAACCCACGTCACTGACGCATTTGCTTTACCACTTTGTACATCTGCTGAAAATAAGGGTGTTTCACTGCCAGAGCTGGTGGGCCAGTACATTCGTTTTCCATGTTCTTCTTTTATAAACCACCTTTTCTTTTCTTTAAATGTATTTTTTTTTTATTTGTGTTTAAAGTAACCTGCATCTCTTCAGTAAATCCCACTGAGCAGCTCGCTCGATGGTCATTTTATCTGCACTGAGCAGTATCACGCACAGTCACTGCTTCTAAACCAGTCAGCCATCTTCAAGTGGAGTTGTCCAAAATGTTTCATTGTTTTGATGTTCTGTAACGGCCTTCACCTTATGAAGTTATATGTTAGCCATCTTGGATCAGTACAAAATGATACACTGTGCACAACACCATTCCGAGATGTACGTTTGCTTGAATGTTTAAATGTGACCTATTTTGTTTTGCAAGCATAAGCCCATCACATTTAGTTGGCAGTATTTATGCTTTTTTCAACTTTTATTCTTCAAAAATATCTTGCATATGCGTATTGAGTTTATGTATGTGTTTTATTGATTATGCTTGAGTGGGTGACAGCAAGAATGAATCAGTGGGTTGATGAATGGATGCATGGTGCTGGGTTGAGTGACATGGGGCATGTATGATGAATTACTGGGTTTTTCAAATCACCAGTCCCTGAGACACACTTTCAGGATGAACCAGTGCTTGTTAAACATATCTTTATTGATATTTTTCCATTCAGTTACAAAATATATTTATTTTCCAACTCCATAAAAAACATTATAAACAGTACTCAGCAGCCACTCTGCGAGGAGTTTCTTGGTATAAAACCAGACTCAGTATAAATGTTGACTAGTTCCCAAGTTTCACTTCTAAGCCTGTAGCAGTTATTTCAACCACTTCTGTAGTCGCTATAGCTATCCTGAATGAAGGGGGCCATGGGAGATGTCCTAACAGAAACAAATCAGCAGTTGCACTTTGTGGACCTGTAAACCAGCCCCCTGAAGGGGATCAGACCCGTAAATCTCAAGTCAGGGGACATTCTTTACAAGAGAGGAGCAGCAGCTTCTACACCATCCTCAGCTCTGCTCCTGACCAAAGATCGAAGACTGGGAAGAGCCTTTGTGTGAAGGGGGTGTGGGGGAACGCGTAGAGAAGCTCCATGGAGTCGGCATTGTACACATCCAGCCGCCCTCCCTCATAGTCCAGATACACCCCCAGCTTCTTGAGCTTCTCCCTTGGGGACAGAGGGGTCGGAGGCGAGGTGAGGACTGAGTACTGACCATTGCACCCGGTTACAGCCCAGACTCCCGTCTGAGGTGACCATCTGAATAGACGCTTCCTGTCCACAGAGTCGGCTAAAACGCCCACATACCATCTCTCACCCTCCTGCACAAGCTGCACCTCCCAGTAATGCCTTCCTGAGGTGAACCCCTCACTCCCCAACACACAAAATCTGCTGGTAAATCTCTTTGGAGTCTGTGGAAGGATCTGTTCTCTGTCTGCGTATCTCACATGTCTCTGATTCTCAGACAGGACGAGCCAAGTGCTTGCTGTGTCTGGATCCAGGGTGACTGTCACTGTAGAGAGGAGAGAGAGAGACAGGGTACTAATAGTGATTGAATGCACACAAATTAAGGGCTATAGTAGCAATTGTTTTACTGTATTTGATAGATTGCATCCGTATCTGGAAGGAGCAGCACACTGAGTTCATTGAATATTTTTCTAGTAGTAGGAAAATCACAAACACAATCTCCTTGACACGTATCAGTGGGGTGTATGGTTTCCAGTTGAAATAGGAACTAGAGAGCACCCTACAATAGACTTCACATTGTAGTAGATGGCGTGCTGTACAAAATGGTACACTGCACTAGAGAGCAAACTGAACTAGGCTAGATGGCACACTGCATTAGAGAGCACACAGCACTAGATAGTAAAGCGTAACGGACAGTGCACTGCACAAAACCGATCACTACACTAGACAGCACAGTGCACTACAGAGCACACTGTACTACACCTCACATTGGATGAGACAGCACTCTGCACTAGAGGGCACACTATACTAGTCTGAACACTGCACTGGGCGGTACCCTGTACCCGACAGCGCATTTTACTAGACAGCATGCCACACTAGAGAGCACAACGTACTGGACAGCACACTGTTCAAGACAGAACACCGGCTAGACAGTACATTGTACTCAAATAAAAAATATATTAGAAAGCAACCAGATGGCAAACTGCAAGTCTATATACTGTACACAGTACACTACACTAGACAGCACAGCACACTAGACTGAAAAAATGTACTGAATGATACCCTGTACCTGATAGCAGGCGGCACGGATAGCAGATCACACTCTCTACCAAACAGGACTCAGTAGTAGATATTACTCTGCAGTAGAAGACACGTTGTGCTAAATGATACACTGTACTAGACGGCACACCACCCTAGACCGCAGACCGCACTAAACGGCTGTCACACCTTTACATGACTACAGCATGCAGTGATACCATTAAAAATATATATGTAAAAGCCACACAGGTTTTAGGACGCATGTGCTCAATCTTTGATTACCAGGATCTAAGAAAACTACATGTCCTAAATGACAGTCCTTGGAGATATGAAACTCGGCAGAAATCTCCCTAAATTGATTAGTAATAACCATTTAAAACGGGTTACTGGTCCTGCAGAGTGCCTTCAGGGACCTCGATCAGCTGTTGATGTCTCGCTATCGGCAGGTGTCAAGTTGGACACTTTAAAACTACAGTGAGGGAGAGGAGGGTTAGCACTTCCTGTCCTGCGTACCCGTTGCAACAAGCAGTGCATTGGCTAAATGAGGGGGAGACTGGGAGAGAACCCTGCTGATAGGGGGACACAGCAACATTCCACTACAGGATCCACTTATGATGGGGAGGAACAGGCCAAATCACTTTCCTAGTGTGACTGTGAAGTGTGCAATACAAGGGATCGGGTAGTCAAATTTGTCATGCATACATCTGGGGTGGGACCAACAGGACAAAAACTTGGCAGAACTGGGAATGTTTATACAAAGGGCCCAATCAGAAGTGGACACTGGCAACGCAGAGGGCACCGATTCAAAGCTGGGCTATGAAGGGAGAGAGGGGATGTGATGTTCAGCAACAGAATGTTTATTTCTGCTTTTCCTCTTTCTCAAATTCCGAGTGTAATAATGGAAAAGTACTGCTATACAATATTAAACTTAAATAACAATATATATTATACAAGCATTGGCAAAGTCAAAAGGTCTTGCCTATGTATTTGCTTTGCCAATGTGTTTTAGCAATGTTGTACACCAGCTTGGCTGCTGTTTAACATGGCTAAAAGTTAGTGGCAATTAGTGGAGGAGAGTGTCGTGGCTTAGAGTGTTGTGGCACAGAGAGGAGTGTTGTGGCTTAGAGTGTTGTGGCGTAGAGTGGAGCGGCATAGAATGGAGCGGAGTGGCATAGAGCGAAGTGGCATGGAGTTTCGTAGAGTGGAGGGCGTAGAGTGGAGTATGCATGGTGTGGCAGAATACTGCCATTACAGACAGCACATTGTCCATTGAAATGGCCATTACATTTGCATGCATACAGTTTTACTGATAAAACTATACAGGGCACAACCGATATTGTGATAATGTGTGGAATTTGGCATCACCTAGGGAATCGATTTGGGTTGATCAAATTAAAATTTCTTTCCACCACAATTCAAAGTTACAAACTTTCCTAATACTATTTTATTCTGAAATATTTGTACAATTAATTTACTGGCATTTAAATTTAGTTGTGTGCTAGAAAATAAATAAAACCCTAATAACTTTTCTTTCACATCCCCAGTACCCAGCACTTTTTTGTTCTATAAATCCTCTCACTTTGTAGTCAAGAAAATAACCTAACATTTGACCTCTGTCTATGCACAGCAAATGTGGCAAGGTAAAACAAAAATTAAAGGCCTGTTTATTTGCCATTCACTTCTGTACTCCAACATGTTTATTCTGGGAGGGCTTCAGCACCTCCTCACCCCCACCCCTACGTACAATGCCTATGGCGTGGATGTGAAAGTAAAGAAACCAATTGTTTAAGTTATGCTATTACTAAAGAGCACTGATCACAGGCATGCAAGGTTACTGTATTGGCAGAGATAATCTGATAGAGACTTCTAGCCACAAATTACTTCCCTTACAATATTCCCTAGGTATCAGACTAGATCTGATAAGTTTTGATGAGCAGTACCCCTGTGCACCGGTAGGTGGTGTCGTTAGGCTCCACGTGGTGTCGTCGGAGTCTACACGTCAGAAGTGATGTGCGCGGTGCCTATATAGACACCACCCCAGCGTGCTGATGTCCGTTCTTTTCTTCCTGTGCCAGTGAGCGCAGATCCTGAGAAGAGCTACCCCCAGTCGTTTTTGACTGACAGTTTTTCGACCCTTTGTCGAAGATTTTTTGACACTTTGTCTCCAGGTGTGAAGGATGTCCACCAGAAAGAAAGGTTTTAAGCCATGCGGAGCCTGTCATCGATATATGTCCGAGATGGTTCTGCATTTGGTTTGTTTATGGTGGCTTGAGCATAACCGCGATGCCAAGACATGCGATGACTTCCGCGCCATGTATTTTGAGGTGCTGAGAGAGCGCTCCCTCAAGCCCCTCACCGCCTGACCTAAATTGTCTCAGTGACGCTTCAGGTCTCGGTCGCGAGGAAGATCCCGAGATCATTCACTGAGCTATACCCAGCAATTGTTATCCTACTCCAAATCGCTGGGGAAGTCGGGGAAGTCCCATAAAAATAATAAGTCGAAGAGGTCTTCCCCCCACAAGTCTTTAGATGAGTCGCTGCGCCATCAGCGATAAGGGCCTAGTTCTGTGGTGAAGCCTGGGCTGTCTCTGTGCCTCCCCACCACCAACGCCCAGCAGTGGCAGTGTACCCTTCATCATTCCCTACTCCGACACGGAGCTGGACAGGCTTCGTCTGACGCCGGCGCCAACCAGGTGCAGACTCCCAGTATTAGTCAGTGCCCTAGTCCTATGACAGGCCAAGGTTGGGTGATAATTATGGAATCGATAAGACCCTAACAGATACCAGTCTTTAGACGATTCTGAGGACAACTGGTAGGAGGATCAAGAGAATGTAGTTGGATTGGATACTTCCTCGGACACTGGCCTGGTCTCTCCCTCTATAGTGGCTATGGAAGAGGATGCCTCTTTTGCAATGGTGGTGCGGAAAGCGGCTAAGGTCCTGGACCCTATGCTGCCCTCAGTGGCAGTCAATACAAAGATCTTGATGAAGGTGCTTCAGCCAGGAGTTGCCCCCACAGAACCTTTGCTCCCATTCAATGAAGAACTTAACAATGTCCTACTTGAGGCTTGGTCCAAGTCCTGCACAGGGGCTCCTGTGCATAGGTCAATCGCACGCCGCCATCACCCCGCCTTGGGGGTCCTAGTTTCCTCACCCAGCACCCCACCCTGTAGAGCTTGGTGGCCCAAGCCTCCACCTCCAAAATCAACCCCAGTGCATTCCATACCATCTCACTGGACAGGGAATCCAAAAGGCTGGATACCTTCTGGAAGAGGATGTTCTCTTCCACCAGCCTGACACTGCGGTCAGCGAACACTGTGTGTCTCTTGGGCTGATACTCACATACAATCTGGGACTCGGTTGAGCAAGTGTTGCCCATTGTCTCGGAGGAGGCCAGACTCATACTCTCTCCAAGTTCACCATAAGACGACAGACACGCTGGGCAGAGCAATTTAATTGTCTCTAGCCTATAGGCACAATGCCTGGTTGAGAACCACTGGCTTTTATGGAAATGTGATGGGAGGCTGCTTGCAATAAGTCAAATCACCGGAAATAGCGCGGAGTAGCACTCCAATCCTTCTTTCATTTGCTCACCATGCCACATCAGTTTGGACCCAGCCATATGCAAATCAGTCTTGACCCTGTTCCTCATGGCAGTTCCCATAGACCACATGGGACAGGTAGCCAGAAGTTGAGCTAGTCATCACAGGCACCCAGTGGGAGGCAGGATAGGCCATCATCTGCACCACTAGAGGTCACTAATATTGCTCCGTCTGGAAGTATTTTCTCTCTTGGCCAAGGGATCTATAGAAGGAAGGACGGAGGCCTTTGTCCAATTCTAGACCTGTGCCTTTTCAATCTGCTCCTGAAAAAGAAGGAATTCAAGATGCTCACACTTGCGCAAGTCCTGTCTGCCCTAGACCCAGGATACTGGATGGGATTGTTAGACGTGAAGGACGCATATTTTCACATCTCTGTCTTGCCCGTCCAGAGGCGTCAGCCAAGAGCACTTTGCTTTCAGTGTGCCATGCTCCCCTTTGGCCTTACCAATACACCTTGGGTGTTCAAGAAAGTGATTGCAGTGGTCGTAGCTCATCTACGGAGGTCAGGGTTTCCAGGCTTCCCCTACCTCACCGATTGGCTGTTGAAGGCAAGCACGCTGCTGGCAGTCGTCTCCTAACTCCAGACTACGGCAAACCTTCTGCATTCGTTCGGGTTCACTATCAATGTGCCGAAGTCACACCTGACTCCCTCTAAGATGTTCCCTTTCATCAGAGCTGTTCTGGATATGCTGAAGTTTTGGGCTTATCCTACTGCGTGGTGAGTCCATGATCTTCAGGCTATGATACAGATGTATCAGCCTCTACTCTGGATTTCAGTGAAACTGACTCTGAGGCTGCTGGCCTCCTGCATTCTGCTAGTAACACGTGCCACCTGGCATATGAGGGCTCTGCTGCAGGACCTGAAGTTCCAGTGAGTGTAGCATCACCATCGTCTCTTCTAGGAGTGGGGAGAGCCTTTGTTAGATCTGTTTGCCTCTGTTGAGAATGTGTAATGTCAGCACTTGTAACGCTTTTCTACTCGAGAGGAGCTCCGGCCTCCTGTACGCCTTTCCGCCCATACCACTTCTGCTCAGAGCTCTCAAGAAGATCAGGAATGACAGGGCCCAAGTCATTCTTGTGGCTTCGGATTGGGCATGGGGAGACTGGTATCCAGAGCCACTGAGCTGCCACTGGCTGCCTCTTCGGGAGGATCTTCTGTTGCAGTAGCAGGGCAGCGTTCTGCACCTGAACCTCAAAATGCTCCATCATCATGCATGGAGATTGAGCAGCGACAGTTGACAGCTTTTGACCTTCCACCCAAAGTCTGCAATGTTATCTTGGTAGCTAGGCGTCCCTTCACCAAGACGGTATACGCCTTCCCTTGGAGCAAGTTTGTGGCCTGGTGCATGTTGTAACATGGCCGACAGTGGTCATTAGCCCTTCCTTTGTGTTCTTATCTCCTCAGCCTCCAATAATACCAGTCAGTGTTCTAACTTATACTAGAGTGTTCTATCTTGTCAGTTGATGGTCTGGTCAGCAGGCTCACTTACAACAGTGCACAGATAAAAAAGTTGAGCCTCTACTTGCACCCCTTTCCCAGGTTCTTTTGTTTATCTTACCCTATCCCAGCAGGGCTCTGCTTTGGCACATTAAAAGGTTATCTTTCTTCCTGCTTGGCATTTCTGCAGTTGCCAGATCAGCCATCCTTTTCAAATCTTATATTGTAAATAGGTTTCTAAAAGGTCTTCCCACCACCACCTTTCATTATGCCACAGTGGGACCTCAACCCAGTTCTCCCATTTTTGTGGTGTGCACCCTTTGAGCCATTATATAATTGCCCACTCAGGCTTCTTACCATAAAAACAGCCTTCCTAGTGGTGATAGATCTGCCCGGAGGGTCAGTGAGTGGCAGGCACTGTCAGCACATCCTTCATACTTCAACATCTACCCTAACAAAATGATCCTTCGGACTAGAGCATCTATTCTACCAAAGCTGGTAACTCCCTTTCACATAAGCCAATCCATCACTCTGCCTACCATGCACGCTCTGCTTCACCCCTCTAAAAAGAGGAAAGACTCCATCGGTTGGACCCAAAAAGAGCGTTGTACCTTGACTGCACAAAATAGTTCCAGGTGGATGATCAACTCTTCGATGGATTATGCATCAAAATCTGCTACGCATTTGCCAAAAAGCAACCGCCTGAAGGTTTGCAACCTCATTTCACCACAGCTCGTGGAGTTCCTGTCCTGGATATCTGTCAGGTAGCAATATTGGCTTCCCTGCACACATTTACGAAGCCCTGCTGCCGGGACAGTTAAGTCTGGCGTGACGGGCATTTCGCCCGTTCGCTCCTACGGGACTTTCTAGTCTAATGCGTATTGCAGCCTGTCCTCTGGGAAGGCACTGCCTTGTCTCACGTGTATTGCAACCCGTCCTCTGGGAGGGCACTGCTTGGGTATCTATTCTAAGGTAATGAATCTACGGCTACAAGTCTCAATCAGATGAACAGGTTACTTACCTTTGGTAACGCCTTATCTGGTAGAGCCTGTGTCTAGCTGCAGATTCCTTATCATCCCACTCATCCTCTCCGCTCTACTGATAACACGAGCTCTCCTGGAGTGCCTCACTAAAAAGGAAAAAAAAGAGTTCCCAGAAAGTGAGCTCTAGTGGAAGTTTACAAGGAGCCAGTCAGAGAGGTGGTAAACAGGCTGTGTTCCACGGAAGGAACAAAGACAAGCTGGACAGCCAAGAACAAAGACAAGCCTGGCAGCCTAAAACAAATAAAGCCAGCAGATAGAAAGCAAGCAAATGTGAGTTATAAAACACCAAGCCAATGGTAAGCAATGGGTGGAATGCATTCCAAGTGAAGTTTTCAACATGTCCCCAATATGTCTTGGCAACCAGACAGCTGCGTTGTCTGGTAGAATTCGGCCTAAAAACAGGGTGTGCAAGGTGAATGTTTACTTTCATGTTCCCTCTCAATACTTAGGACACTAAAAGAAGGGACAGTAATTTGAAAGCGGCAGGAAATATCTCCTTTGACAACAGATTTGTCTCACTGAAAACTATATATATAAATAAGATTACAGGAAAAGAACAGGTAGCTGTACATTAAAATTTGTCAAAAGCTAAATTTGTTACTCACTGTTACTTCACATTAAATTTTGCAATTAGAAAAATATTTTTTTCTCATATACCTACTGCAACTGTATATGAAACTTGATTATACCATTTTCCCCCTTGTAACCTGCTACAGTAGCAAAATAAATTAGTTCCTTTTTACAACCTGTTGAAGCTGCAGATTACTTGGGAAAACTTCTATAACTGCTAGCAAGTTGCCTGCAAAATCAACTAATGTTACTCCACATCACAAGACTTAAATTAATTTAACCTGCATCACAACTTAGAGACATTAGCCACTCACTTAAGAAATTTACACTATTACAAAAAAGTACGCCAAATCGGAAACCAAACCAGCACATTACATATACCCAAGTTACTAACCCTGTCATTCTAAGCACACGCTTGTTCATAAATAACACAATTCAGTTGGTATCATCCTATCCTAATCACTATATTTATTCATAATTTACCAAACTCATTAGGTATCACTCCACTCTAAGAACTATATTTTTATTCAGGACTGTTCCAACTCACTTGGTATAGCACCATCCTAAGTGCTGCATTTAATTCACAACTCTCCCCTCACCCGATGCACTTAGTACCACCTTAACCTAACCATTATATTTTTTTTGACGGCTAATCCGACTCACTTGCTTTCAAAATACACAATCGTAAGCACTACATTCTATTCAGGTCTGACCCAACTCACTTGGCGCCACACTATCCTAGGCACTTCGTTTATTCAGTATCGACAAAACTCATTTGGCACCACACCATCCGAAGCACTAAATTTGGCTCATGACTAACCCAATTCGCTTGGTATCGCACCATCCTAAAAACGATATTTTATTCAGATAATCCCTACCTTTGTTAGTCCTTTACTATCCTAAGTACTATATTTTATTCTGAACCCAACTTATTTAGTACCACACTAGCCTAAGCAGTACATTTATTCAGATGTTACTCAATTCATTTGCTACCACACCATCCTAAGCACTACATTTTATACAGACCTTATCACTTGGTACCACGCTAACTTAAGCGCTGCATTTTACTCATCACTTACCTGACAAATTTGGTACCACACCATCCTATACACTGCGATTTGTTTAGGACTAACCTTCCTCACTTAGTATCACAGCATCTCAAGCACTACATTTTATTTTATCAAGGACTAACCCTACTCACTTGGTAACAAATGATCATAAGTACCTCATTTTATTCAGAACTCACCCAACTCATTTAGTACCACACTATCCTAAGGACTATATGTATTGAAGACTGACCCAACTCAGTGGGTATTACACTACACTATCCTAGGCACTGTCTGTTATTCAGGGCTGCCCCAACTCACTGAGTACCAGGTTCAAAATCTGGTACGCCTCCAGGAGAAGCAGGGACCATATCTGATCCATGAAATAGTGGAGACATGGCCTTAGTATTGTATGGCAGTTTATTATGCTCTGCCCAGGAGCCTATTTGGAAATAAAAGTGTTTGCAGAAACAAAGTATGATGCATTATTCTGAAATTAAGAAAATATTAAGTGATTGAAGCAAGATCGAAAGTGGGATTTGTGGCTATTTAGGAAGTATGCAATCTAAAAGGATTATTCAATACTACGGAAGCACATACATTTTAAAGACCCAAATCAAACATTTGACTTTGACGTGAGAAGTAATGCACATTGCCATTTAAAATAAATGTAAAAAGTTTTAGTTATTTTTTTATCTTGGTTTGTTTTTAGAATTTTATGTTTTGGTGCAGTGGAATGAGTGTGCTAAATTAAAAATATAAAACAAAGAACTGGGGGTCTAGTCAAATCCTGCAGAATGAGCGGAAATGCAAAAAATAGAGGGCTAATTAGTCCCACACAACAGAGGAGAGAGTAGAAGAGCAAGAGCAAGAAGAAGAAAAGGAGAGAGACAACCAGATGCAATCTAGAAGGACCTAAGAGCGGAATTTTGGATACCCATCAATTGTCTGTGTGATCAATCTTATCATCTGGTCATCCAATCCAAAATGAGATGCTTCTCTTGATCATAGAGAACATCTAAATGGAAGTGATTTCACTCAAGGGTGGTCCAAGGTTGTCAGAGGATTGGAGTAGGAAGACCAGCCATAGTGGGATGATAGGACAATTGAAAGGAGTGCAGTGCTAACAAAAGACAGTGAAGTGGTGTATTAAAATAGAATTGCGAGAAAACACTACCAATTTAATATGTGTCTCACATTCTAAATAAAACAACAGTGCAGAAAAGCAGTGTTAAACAAATAACTGCTGTGTAAAGAGGTCGACATGTTTCAGCCAAATGAGATACATTTACCCCTGCGGCTTTCTTCAGGACCTGTGTTGTTATGTTCTAGCTACTGCAAACAAGTGAAAATGTATAGTGATGAAAAGAATAGATAAAGACAAAAAAGTAAATTTATCTCACTATCATGAACACGTGGCACAGTGTACCACCTTAGGTAAATCCTCCGTCTCAAAAGGATGCTGCGTGCATCTGTCGAGAAAGCAAATGGAAAATGTCTCAATCTTTAGAAATAGAAATAGGAATACTCTCACTGTTATCTTCATACCCAACCTTATGTTAGGGGGCTTACCCGTAATGATCGAGGAACGGACCTCACCTCGCCTGGATCCTGGCTCAGGACTAGGAGGCCCCGCTCTGTGTAGAAGAGAAAATGAACTAACAATATCTGAATAATGATCATAGAGCATTTGATGCATATTCAAAGGTGCACTAGTGTAGTTAACTACTAGTGACAAGTATTTGTAGAGTAAAAACACATGTGTCGTTCCGAGGGAAGAGACCCACGCCCATACACTCTGAAAAAATGTCGTGCGCCAAAGGGAGAGACTGAATGTCCAGACGCATCAAACATAACATCTCTTGCCTGGTATACCAGCCCCTAAAACTCATCAGCAGTTGTAGTTGTGGAGGAGTTTTCACTGTAATGTTAGAGGCATGGGGGAATAAATAACTAAGTATGACAAATGTTTCCATATCTAGTGCAGGATCTCGTATGGAAACAATTAACAAGGAAGGAGGGAAAAAGTCTCATGACCTCGCTTTTAAAGAAAGTGCAACTGGGGTGCCCAATGTTATCTATAATAGGGCTCAAACCAGTAGGGAGGGTGCTCACCTATCCGTCGTTGCCTCGTTGTGGCTACAGAGTCAGGAGGGAGGTAACCCGGACGTCCAAACCGGCATTTTTATAAAGCCGACAAACCTCGTAGGTTTCGAAACGCGGAAGACTTTCTTGTCCGTCATCACCTGTTACCGGAAGAACATCCAGGACTACAGGGTGACGTCATGATGGAGACTTGTGTAGTTTATGTCTCTGAGTTGCCCGCTAAGAAGGTAACTCGCACGTACTAAATTAAACTGGCGAGATGACCATAAAAATCAGCAGGGCATGTACACGAGGCCACAAGAAACCTCATATCTTTGCAAAGTAGCAGTATATGATGTTAATACATGATTACGGTCGGGGAACATCGAGGACTACAAGATGACGTCACAGTGGAGGCGTCTGTAGTTCGTTTACCGCGCTAAAGGTGTGGCTCGCGCCTTAAGCTTCAAATTCGGAACGTAGGGAGATCGCACCATCACATGAACTATGAGATGTCTAGTTTGTGGGTGTGAAGATGTTGTATAGTGTAATAAAGCTCTGTTGTAAATATGTCAGTGTGTATTCTATCTCTTGAATACTGGTGTGCAGGTACCTCGTTATTTAGTGGGAAAGTCAAATCCAAACAGCATAATAGCCTTATTCTAATGAAGATGTTAGAAAATGTTATAAGACTTTATTCCAGATGACTAGGGACTGTCCCGTACCTACTAAAGCCACATGCAGGTTCCAAAGTAATAGGGCACAATGAATGAGGAAAAAGGAAATCACAACCCATTTTATATGGTGGTCCATGGGATGTCATCATTCAGACCCCTGACATCACTGTGTAGTCTAAACACCCATTTCTGCTCTTTCGTAAAGAGGTATTTGGTGATGTCAACGATGTGTGATGGTATCAGTGGTTTTTCGAGCACTGTCCAAAGAAAGTCTTCTGCTTTGTGATCTTTTTCAATAAAATGTCTTGTTAATCTGGTAGTTGATTTCTTACATCTGAAGGAACTCTTGTGTTCTAACATACGAGTCCTTACTTTCCGGGTTGTCATACCCACGTACTTGTATTGGCACGGACAAGTGATTAGATAAATGAGATTGTCACTGTTGCAATTGGTAAACCTCTTTTGCACCCAAGGTCTGTTGGTGCCTATATCGATAGAGGTGGTGTGTATCGTTTGTGGGCAAATAGAGCAATTGCCACAGGGGAAGTGGCCAGTCACTGCGGGGAGCTCCCATAATGTGCCTACCGCTCTCTGAGGAAGGGTTTTCGGGCGGGTATGTACTAAACGATCTCGTATATTGCCAGATCTCTTGAAGGAGAACAAAGGAGGTGCCAAGGATCCATCACATGAAGTCAGAATACGCCAATGTTTTCTGACGCTTTTTTGTATCTTGTTAGCCATTGTGCTAAAAGTGGTAACAAACGTCATGCGTTCAAGTATGGGTTTCTCAAAAGCAGGTTCCAAGAGCGCCTCACGATGATTGTTAGTAGCCCGCTTTAATGAGCGTTTCACTAATCTTGGAGGATATTGTCTAGAGACCAGTTGTTCCGTAAGGGCCTCAGCGTGTTTCCTGAAAGTATTCACAGTCGAACAGTTCCTGCGGACTCGCAGGAACTGTCCAAAAGGTAAATTGTCCCTTAGTGATTTGGGGTGTTGACTGTCGTATCGTAATAGAGAGTTACGAGACATAGGTTTACGATAGAGCTCACTTTCTAGACCTGTAGGTGTGACAAAGATAGACAGATCTAAAAAGGCTAACCTTTTGTCATCAATTTCAACTGTGAACTTTAGGAACTGGTTTCTGGTATTGAGCCATTGATGGAAAAGAAGGATAGACGCACGGTCACCTCTCCAGACCACCAGCACATCATCAATGTAGCGCTTCCACAGTCGGATAGACTGAAGAAACGGATTGGTAGGATTGAAGATGTGTTGCTGTTCATAGGAATGGACATAAAGATTGGCCAAACTAGGCGCAAAAATACTGCCCATACTGGTCCCGGAGACCTGTAAGTAGATCTGGTCTTCAAATTTAAAAAAATTGTCTTTCATGGCGAGTTTAGCTAATGCCATAATGAAATGTACCGGAGTAATGGAGTTCAGTTCGGTTTCATGTAAAATTGCAGATACTGTGTCCAAAGTCTCATCTTGGGGGATGGAGGTGTAAAGCGCCTCTACATCAAAAGAGACTAGTAAATCCGTGTTCATATCAAAATCAATGGTGGGTAACAGACGTAATACATCTTTCGTATCTTTGAGATACGTAGGCATCTTGCTGACAATGGGTCTCAAAAAATGGTCCACAAAAGTAGACAAAGGTTCCAGTATCGCTCCTTGACCCGAAATGATGGGTCTCCCAGGCGGTGGTCTTTGGGCTTTATGTATTTTGGGTAAAATGTAGAAATATGGCATGATGGGAAATTTGGTTTGTAGGAACTGAGACTCTTTTGCAGTGATCCAGCCTTCACAGAGTGCCTCCTCCGACATATCACTAATAGTTCGCTGTAGTCTATTAGTGGGGTCTTCCGCTAGTGGTAAATAGAAGCGGCGATCTTCCAGTTGTCTGAGGCATTCAGTCCTGTAATCCAATGTGTCAAGAATCACAATAGCACCACCCTTGTCCGCTGGTTTAATGGTAATCAAAGGGTCTGCGGAAAGGTCTCGAAGGGCTCTTTGTTCAGCCAAGGGCAGATTGGTGTATGTGGATTTGTGACTGCTACAAAGTCGGGTGACATCTTTCTGAACTGCTTCTTCAAAAGTTAGGACTGCCGGCGGAACTGTATGAGTTAGAGGATTGAACACCGAACGTTTCTTAAGGCCGGTGTTCATATCAGTTTGGTCATCTTCGGTCAGTTCCTTGTCTTTGAAAAAGTAATGTAGTCTGAGTTTACGAACAAACTGTGCTAATTCGCACTGTGTCTGAAAGGGGTCCCCATCGAAGGTCGTGACAAACCCAAGGCCTCTGTTCAGAACTGATTCCTCATCTTTAGTAAGTATCTTTGAACTGAGATTTACAATCAGATCTGGTGGGGGCTGTCTGTTGGAGGAATGTTCCTCTGTGTCTGACTGCGAGTCCCCGTGTGTGGGCCTGTTTGCGTGTCCCAGTGAACCTGGGATCGTTGGTTTCTTCTTCTGCCTCTCGATCTGGGAGGGCCTAATCCTAAAAAAGGATGCGAATTAGGGTCAGATGGAAAACCTTGAAAGGGTGCCATTGGTGGTTGGAAGGGATGTGAGGGGTAGCTCCACGGTGTTGGTGGCCACCACTGTTGGAATTGAGGCATGGAGTGTCCCCTATAGCTGTTGAAGCGATTGAATCTGCCCCTACCCCTAGGTGGTTGTTTATATGAACCTGGACCCTCTGAATCACTATCTTCCGTGCTGGACCCTGAGTAAGTGGATCCAAATCTTTTGCCATTGTTCCTAAATTCGGGAGGGGAATAGTTCTCGTTGGTATATGGGTAGACAGTCTCGTGTTTGAATTTAGCCAGGTCTTTCTTGAATTTTTCAATTTTTGAGAGTAGGATGGAATCTTTGAACTCTTTGTTATTCTTGTTGGACTCCTCCTGATTTTTACGAAAGAGACTGGCAGTGATGGTCGTTTTGATTTGAGATTCTAAGAGCTGGATTTCAATTAGAATTGAATCAGCGACCTTTTTGGCAGTGCTGATAATCAGTATAAGCCAGTTGCGCGTGCAGCGCCAGGCTATCAGAGACCAATCTTTTAGAAATCCCTTATCTGTGAGGAACAAGCGTGGAGCATTGGTGACTATTAGGCCTGGGGGTGCGCAATTGGCCCGTAAATATTCTGCCATGATGGCCCCATGGACCGAAGAACGGGAATGTGATTTCTTGAGAATTAGGATCTTCCCCCACTCGTCAACCCCGCTGACAGAGGAGGTGGTAGGTAAATCCAAAATGCTTGCCGCTTCTACTTACCACTAGCGGAAGACCCCACTAATAGACTACAGCGAACTATTAGTGATATGTCGGAGGAGGCACTCTGTGAAGGCTGGATCACTGCAAAAGAGTCTCAGTTCCTACAAACCAAATTTCCCATCATGCCATATTTCTACATTTTACCCAAAATACATAAAGCCCAAAGACCACCGCCTGGGAGACCCATCATTTCGGGTCAAGGAGCGATACTGGAACCTTTGTCTACTTTTGTGGACCATTTTTTGAGACCCATTGTCAGCAAGATGCCTACGTATCTCAAAGATACGAAAGATGTATTACGTCTGTTACCCACCATTGATTTTGATATGAACACGGATTTACTAGTCTCTTTTGATGTAGAGGCGCTTTACACCTCCATCCCCCAAGATGAGACTTTGGACACAGTATCTGCAATTTTACATGAAACCGAACTGAACTCCATTACTCCGGTACATTTCATTATGGCATTAGCTAAACTCGCCATGAAAGACAATTTTTTTAAATTTGAAGACCAGATCTACTTACAGGTCTCCGGGACCAGTATGGGCAGTATTTTTGCGCCTAGTTTGGCCAATCTTTATGTCCATTCCTATGAACAGCAACACATCTTCAATCCTACCAATCCGTTTCTTCAGTCTATCCGACTGTGGAAGCGCTACATTGATGATGTGCTGGTGGTCTGGAGAGGTGACCGTGCGTCTATCCTTCTTTTCCATCAATGGCTCAATACCAGAAACCAGTTCCTAAAGTTCACAGTTGAAATTGATGACAAAAGGTTAGCCTTTTTAGATCTGTCTATCTTTGTCACACCTACAGGTCTAGAAAGTGAGCTCTATCGTAAACCTATGTCTCGTAACTCTCTATTACGATACGACAGTCAACACCCCAAATCACTAAGGGACAATTTACCTTTTGGACAGTTCCTGCGAGTCCGCAGGAACTGTTCGACTGTGAATACTTTCAGGAAACACGCTGAGGCCCTTACGGAACAACTGGTCTCTAGACAATATCCTCCAAGATTAGTGAAACGCTCATTAAAGCGGGCTACTAACAATCATCGTGAGGCGCTCTTGGAACCTGCTTTTGAGAAACCCATACTTGAACGCATGACGTTTGTTACCACTTTTAGCACAATGGCTAACAAGATACAAAAAAGCGTCAGAAAACATTGGCGTATTCTGACTTCATGTGATGGATCCTTGGCACCTCCTTTGTTCTCCTTCAAGAGATCTGGCAATATACGAGATCGTTTAGTACATACCCGCCCGAAAACCCTTCCTCAGAGAGCGGTAGGCACATTATGGGAGCTCCCCGCAGTGACTGGCCACTTCCCCTGTGGCAATTGCTCTATTTGCCCACAAACGATACACACCACCTCTATCGATATAGGCACCAACAGACCTTGGGTGCAAAAGAGGTTTACCAATTGCAACAGTGACAATCTCATTTATCTAATCACTTGTCCGTGCCAATACAAGTACGTGGGTATGACAACCCGGAAAGTAAGGACTCGTATGTTAGAACACAAGAGTTCCTTCAGATGTAAGAAATCAACTACCAGATTAACAAGACATTTTATTGAAAAAGATCACAAAGCAGAAGACTTTCTTTGGACAGTGCTCGAAAAACCACTGATACCATCACACATCGTTGACATCACCAAATACCTCTTTACGAAAGAGCAGAAATGGGTGTTTAGACTACACAGTGATGTCAGGGGTCTGAATGATGACATCCCATGGACCACCATATAAAATGGGTTGTGATTTCCTTTTTCCTCATTCATTGTGCCCTATTACTTTGGAACCTGCATGTGGCTTTAGTAGGTACGGGACAGTCCCTAGTCATCTGGAATAAAGTCTTATAACATTTTATAACATCTTCATTAGAATAAGGCTATTATGCTGTTTGGATTTGACTTTCCCACTAAATAACGAGGTACCTGCACACCAGTATTCAAGAGATAGATTACACACTGACATATTTACAACAGAGCTTTATTACACTATACAACATCTTCACACCCACAAACTAGACATCTCATAGTTCATGTGATGGTGCGATCTCCCTACGTTCCGAATTTGAAGCTTAAGGCGCGAGCCACACCTTTAGCGCGGTAAACGAACTACAGATGCCTCCACTGTGACGTCATCTTGTAGTCCTCGATGTTCCCCGACCGTAATCATGTATTAACATCATATACTGCTACTTTGCAAAGATATGAGGTTTCTTGTGGCCCCGTGTACATGCCCTGCTGATTTTTATGGTCATCTCGCCAGTTTAATTTGGTACGTGCGAGTTACCTTCTTAGCGGGCAACTCAGAGACATAAACTACACAAGTCTCCATCATGACGTCACCCTGTAGTCCTGGATGTTCTTCCGGTAACAGGTGATGACGGACAAGAAAGTCTTCCGCGTTTCGAAACCTACGAGGTTTGTCGGCTTTATAAGAATGCCGGTTTGGACATCCGGGTTACCTCCCTCCTGACTCTGTAGCCACAACGAGGCAACGACGGATAGGTGAGCACCCTCCCTACTGGTTTGAGCCCTATTATAGATAACATTGGGCACCCCAGTTGCACTTTCTTTAAAAGCGAGGTCATGAGACTTTTTCCCTCCTTCCTTGTTAATTGTTTCCATACGAGATCCTGCACTAGATATGGAAACATTTGTCATACTTAGTTATTTATTCCCCCATGCCTCTAACATTACAGTGAAAACTCCTCCACAACTACAACTGCTGATGAGTTTTAGGGGCTGGTATACCAGGCAAGAGATGTTATGTTTGATGCGTCTGGACATACAGTCTCTCCCTTTGGCGCACGACATTTTTTCAGAGTGTATGGGCGTGGGTCTCTTCCCTCGGAACGACACATGTGTTTTTACTCTACAAATACTTGTCACTAGTAGTTAACTACACTAGTACACCTTTGAATATGCATCAAATGCTCTATGATCATTATTCAGATATTGTTAGTTCATTTTCTCTTCTACACAGAGCGGGGCCTCCTAGTCCTGAGCCAGGATCCAGGCGAGGTGAGGTCCGTTCCTCGATCATTACGGGTAAGCCCCCTAACATAAGGTTGGGTATGAAGATAACAGTGAGAGTATTCCTATTTCTATTTCTAAAGATTGAGACATTTTCCATTTGCTTTCTCGACAGATGCACGCAGCATCCTTTTGAGAGGAAGGATTTACCTAAGGTGGTACACTGTGCCACGTGTTCATGATAGTGAGATAAATTTACTTTTTTGTCTTTATCTATTCTTTTCATCACTATACATTTTCACTTGTTTGCAGTAGCTAGAACATAACAACACAGGTCCTGAAGAAAGCCGCAGGGGTAAATGTATCTCATTTGGCTGAAACATGTCGACCTCTTTACACAGCAGTTATTTGTTTAACACTGCTTTTCTGCACTGTTGTTTTATTTAGAATGTGAGACACATATTAAATTGGTAGTGTTTTCTCGCAATTCTATTTTAATACACCACTTCACTGTCTTTTGTTAGCACTGCACTCCTTTCAATTGTCCTATCATCCCACTATGGCTGGTCTTCCTACTCCAATCCTCTGACAACCTTGGACCACCCTTGAGTGAAATCACTTCCATTTAGATGTTCTCTATGATCAAGAGAAGCATCTCATTTTGGATTGGATGACCAGATGATAAGATTGATCACACAGACAATTGATGGGTATCCAAAATTCCGCTCTTAGGTCCTTCTAGATTGCATCTGGTTGTCTCTCTCCTTTTCTTCTTCTTGCTCTTGCTCTTCTACTCTCTCCTCTGTTGTGTGGGACTAATTAGCCCTCTATTTTTTGCATTTCCGCTCATTCTGCAGGATTTGACTAGACCCCCAGTTCTTTGTTTTGTTTTTTCATATTACAGACTTAGGGGATTAGAACTGAGGCAGGTCACTAAACTCTCCCTTAGACCCAATCAAAAATTGTTTAGTGCTTAAATTAAAAATATAACCAAACAACTGTATTTACCAAAGCATACTATTTCATTTTTAGGAATACCAAAACATAAGTATAGTCAACACAATTGTATTTACCTTTATAACTCTTCACCTTCGGAACTGCGACATCATTACACCTGAAACAGAACACAAACTGTCTTTCTATTACCTAAAAAATAACAGTTTACAGGATCAGAAGGAACGTCAAATACAGCCTGGTATTATAAAGTAATTACTTTAATCAAATGAGCTCCCGCAAAACCGTAAACGTGTTACTATTCACAATAAAAGCTTTAGAGATCTTTGAACATGCTACAGTTTTATGTAATAAAGTTGACTCTTAGAATGTCAACTACTTTAAGTCGAGTTAAAATTGTCCAGGCCATGAGGTCGTACCCTTAATTATTACCTATGAACAATTCAAAAAATTTTGATTTTTGAAAATTGTTTTTTCTTTATATGCATTCCTTAATTTATGTAACTGAACCCTAATAACTCCTAAATACTCCTAAAGCTTCATATCTCTGAACCCTTAAAACCCTGAACCACACCTTAATGACACGCTGCCCTGAACCCTAAAAGCCCATCCTACCCCTTTACACTACCCTAAAAGCCCCTAACTACCCTTTAACACTACCAATCCCTGCACCCTGCTATCACTTAATTCTACCCTTCCCTTAATCCTAAAAACAGCTTACTACCCTTTTAGGCACCCTTCCCTGAACCCTTAAAACAACTTATTACCCCTTAACGCTACCCTTCCCTAACCCATAAAAGCCCCTACTATCCCTTAATGCTACTTTTTCTGGAACCTAAATAAACTCTACTTCCCATAAGTGTTAACCTCCCCGAACTCTAAAGACCCGTACTACCCCTTAATGGTACCTGCCCTGAACCCTTAAAGCTCATACTATCCCCAAACCTACTTTTACATCCCACCTACCTCTTAATGCCACCAAACCATAAACCCCACAAACGTTTTACTAACCCATAATGCTACCCTTACCTAAATCTTGAAAACATCTTACTTCCTCTTTATGCACCCTTCCCTGCACCCTATGAACACCTGATTACCCCTTAACGCTACTTTCCGCTAGGCCCTAAAAACCTCTTACTACCCTTTTATGCTACCCATCCTTGAACCCTAAAAACCCCAAATTACCCCTTAATGCTACCCTTCTCTAAACCATAAAACCCACTAACCATCTGCTAACTCTACCCTTCCCTGAACACTAAGAACCCTTAATGCTACCCTTCCCGGGAACCTAAAAACACCTAAATTTCCCTACATGCTAACCTGACCTAAACCCTAAAAAACCATTACCGCGCCTTACCTCTGATCCCTAAAACAGCTTATTACTCTTTTACACTACTCATCCCAATATACTAAAAATTCTGAACTACCAGTTAATGTTAATCTTCCCTGAACCTTGAAAACCCCTTACTACTCCTTACCACAACCCTTCGCTGAACCCTAAAATCCTCAAAACTACCTTTTTACACTATCCAACCCATAATGCTACACTTCCGTGAACCATAAAAAAAGTTACAACCCCTCAACACTACCCTTCACTGAACTCCAAAAACCCCTAACTACCCCATAACACTATCAATCCCTGAACCCTGGCAACCCCTTGCTACCTCTTAACGTCACCCTTCCCTGAATCCTAAAAAACCCTTTCTATTCGACCATCCTTCTACCTGTCGCTCTGGTACATATGTGTGATAATGTGTCTCCTGAACTTTACAGACAGTATGTTATACCTTCCACTTGCTTTGATTATTACATAGGTACATGTGGCGTTGGTTGCCTCGTTCCTTAGAACTGCCTCTTTTTCTGGTTTTAGACAAGTTGAGAAACAACTTACTCTGCTCTATACCTTAGGGTTCCGGTCCTGGGCTGTGATTTGAAAACGAATGCTTTCTAGGAATTATAGTTTTGGTTTGTTTGTATTGAACTGAGTGGACAAAGCACCCAAAACAATGAATGTTAATGAAAAACTTTAAGATGGAGCCATAACATGCATCGGGGTTACAACCCCAATGCAGTTTCCACGCAAACTTGATTGATCTTTGCATAAACATCACTCCACTGCCTGGTCTTATGAGCAGTAGGACCCCGGCTTTTCGGCAGCGATAATTAATTCACTCTCACTACCCAGACATGCAGATAACATCTGTGAATTACTATGTGAGGTTCCAGATGTAGCATTTGTTACGGAAACTTGGTTGACCGATTCCTCTAGCCCTGATATCTGCTCAGCAATTCCTAATGGTTATAAAATATGTAGAGAGGATAACTTGAGCGGCAGAGGAGGGGGTGTGGCTATGAGCTATAGGGAGAAGTTTCTCTATACTTATAGTAAGAGGTGTGGCGCCGCGGTCAGGGCGACTGACTCCGGAATCTGGGGATCACGGTTCGATCCCCCGCGCCGGCGGCAGATTAGCCCAGCACCATGTGACTCTGGGCAATAGCTTGCTTAATCTTCCCAACGGCCCCCAGCGCCTAGAGACCCTTACGGGTGAGTGTTCGCGTTTTACAAATGTGGATATTATATTATTATTAGGCTTGGAAGGAGCAAAGATTATGGGATTTTGCCTCACTCTCCCAGTCAATCAGTAGCGGGAGCTTTAGTATACAGACCTCCGAGTCAGGCAGGCTCTTTCCTTATCTCTCTGTGTAATGCTCTTTCACCCCTGGCATTGAGATACTCCCATTTAATTCTCCTAGGTGATTTTAATCTTCACATGGAGATGATAGAGGAGAAGGAGGTAATATCCTTACTGGAGAGTACCTCTTTATTGGCCATGACCCAGATGGTATTTATGCCCACACATCAAGCTGGCCATATTCTGGACCAGATATTTTTTAATATATCACTGGAAGCGGACACTCCCACCCCATTAGTCTGTTCAGACCACTATATGATTATGTTTCGGTGGGCCAGCATATGGAGGATTTTACCTTAAGCAGGGCACATATCTCCAGTGTAGAGAGCCTTTCATGAAATTCCATCTGAGGTCTTTTGTAGGGCACTGGAGGAGAAAAGACCTTCTCTCTCAGGTATTATGGACACCGATGTTGACCTCATGGACAACTGGATTGGATCCATTACTCATGTGTTAGCTCCCGAACTGCCACGGCAATCGCAACGAATTAAGCCTTCCAGTCCATGGTACACAGACTTCCTTAAAGAGGTCAAAACTGAGGGCAAGCACCCAGAAAGACAGTGGAGGGTGTCCTATAGCTCAACCGCCAAAACCAGGTGCAGAGTGGCTTTAAAAAAGTATCAGAAAGAGATTAAAATAGCTAAGCAAATCCTGCCTCGAGGACAGAATTTTAAAGGCTGTTAACAAATCGAGAGTAGTTGTTCAAATAGTTTAGTCTTTTACATCTCCAGTGGCCTGCACAGGACGGCAGGTGCCTTCCGCGGAATGGTGTGAACAACTGGTTCACTACTTCTAGGATAAGATTTTCAATATTCAAGCTAGTCCCCCTCACCCCCTCTTGTGCGGAGGAGGAGAGAATGGATGACAGTCAGCAGGCCAGGCAATCTTATAATTCAACCCTTCTTTTGGATAGATTTGACCCGATCTCCCTTTAAGGATCACTATCCACAATTTGCAGCCTCAAATCGGGTTCTCCATCAGACCCATGGCCCACGAGCCTTTTTGGTCTGGGAGTAGAGGTTATTCATTCTCTGGCCAACTCTATCCTCAATGCCTCACTCTCTCCAGTCACTGTTCCCATGGCTTAGAAGCAGGCTAAAATAGTGCCTTTGCTAAAAAACCCCCAGGCGGTGGTCACAGATCCATCTAATTATAGGCCTATTTTGTTACACCCGGCCCTCTCAAACGTTTTGGAAAAGTATGTCAATCAGCAGCTATCCCACTACTTAGAAAGCAATGGTCTGATGCATTCTAGTCAATCTGGGCTTTGTCCTAGCTGCAGTACAGAAACAGCGCTAGTACAGGTGGTTGATTACATCAGGGGTACCCTAGATGCCGGAGGCAGGGCTGTGCTGATTATGGTGAATCTGTCAGCAGCATTGGACACGATACCCCACTCCACTGTCCTGGCACGCCTCGAGTCTTTCAGGATTGGGGGGAGACATGGAAAGGGCTGGCTTCTTTTCTTGAAGGTAGAGGTCCTCCATTTTAGTCTTGCCTCGGGATCTCAAGGTGGGAGTGCCACAGGACTCCACTTTAAGCCCCACGGTATTCAATTTATACCTCACTCTCCTGGCATGCTTGGCTGAGACCCTAGGTGCTAAAATAGTCTCATATGCTAACGACACCCAATTGCTTTTCTCACGGGGCAGGGAAGAAACATTCTCTGGTGAAAAAATCAGAACTTGTCTATCAGAAGTGTTCCAATGGCTATCTCATCATCAGCTAAAGTGTAACGCGGGCAAACTGAGTTACTTTTCTTCGGTTTAAGATCGTAGGAGCCCCGGCAGTCCTTCTGACCAAAGGATGCAAATCACACTAGATCAGTTAACAATCTGGGCATCAAGTTTGATGGTGGGCTATCCTTGTTAGCACAGGTCTATGCAGTAGTAGGGACTTGCTTTGGTCTGCTGCGAATGCTCAGGAAGTTCCTTCATTTTTGGTCCCTTTCGGGTAGGAAACTGGTAGCCCAAGCACTGATAACATCTAGACTTGACTATGGCAATGCACTGTGCCTGGGCCTACATGAGTATTTGATCAGAAGATTGCAGGTGGTCCAAAATGCAGCTGCCTGAACGACACTCAGCTTTCCCCTTTCTCAGAGAGCTGCATTGGCTTCCTTTTAGGAAGAGGATTATCTTTACGACCTTGTTGTTAATCCATAGATCTTTGCATCAGTCAGGCGCAGGGTACCTGAGAGCAAGATCAAGAAATAGTTTTTATGCTTCCTCCAGATGTCTGCGCTCAGCCAATGTCTTTCAGGCCAAAATTCCTTGGATTCGTAGGTCTAGAACAGGAGGCAGGTCCTTCTCTTTTTTGGGACTTTCTCTATGGAATACACTCCCTTTGGAATTAAGATGCATCACATCCACCCCCCTGTTCCAGCGGAAGAAGCAGAAAACCTGGCTTTTCTTGAATAACTGATTTGGTTCTCCCTGACCTCTCTGTTTCTCCACTGACAGTGCAGAGTGCCAGGACACTCTTCAGAGTAACAGTTGCACTTTAGAAATGCCTTTTACATTACTTACATTATATTACATCTGTGCCTTTTATCTCCATATTGCAACCATTGATTCATATCGGTCACATGCCAGGCTTTTTTAATACAAATTGTGCCACATCCATAAGTATAATCTGTAATTCTAAGTATGCCAAAATGTGTTTTAATGTGCAAGTTTTTTCAAAAGGATTGGTGTATTGATTCTTTCCTTGTGCTTGATTGATGCCATTTGGCAACTATGCCTGAGAGGGGTGTGGGAATGTGTCTCATACTATATCACTGAGACACATTGCTTAATGTCATTAACCAGTCTGGCCTGTCATCTGAAGTAAGATCAGTGTAGGTGTCTGTTTCTATCTAGAAACACCCCCTCAGCAGAGTAACAAAATGAGTTTGTCCGAATCATAAAGGTCCGTTTTAAAACATTCTATTAATTTTTTGTCAACACGAGCACACAAAAAAGAAGAACTTGGAAGGAACAGAAACATTTTCTTTGCCTCCCCCCCAAGCTATACAACTTGAAAACAACCACGACAATGGTCGATGGTAATTCCAGCATTCTTATTCACCAACAAACACTACTACATGCATTACTTTCTATTTCATGATCTCTTACCCTCACACTTCATCATCTATCCTCCAAACTGTAGACCTGCTTGAATCTAGAGTAATCTCTTGGTCCAGATTTTGTATTTCTGGAGGTACCTTCTTAGACAGGTGTTTTTATGCATTTTATGTATTTAAATGTATGAGGATAAGAAAACACGTTATGATAATAAAGTATTTTAAATATGAATGTACACTAGATAAAATAAGAAAATCTCAAATCGAATTACGATTCATTCGGGATGCAAGCTGCCTCTGTTTGGCATCATTTTTTATATTGTTCCAGATCCCAAAAGGAAGCATTTATAATTTCCTCCCAACTACAGCCGCTGCATATTTTATACCATTCTTCTAAATTAAACTGAACGGCATTGGGCGAAGAATTATTTAGATGGGTTGGGATTCTGCACTGAGGCAGGTCTTGCCATCTGGTATCGGAAAAGGAATAACTATGAGACACAACACAGTCATTTATGCTGAAGTTAAGGTGTTGTTTGAAGAAGAGGGCAGCTTCATGGGTTTAACGGCTGAACTGGGGTGACAAAAGTTCATTGATGGGTCCAGAATGTAAAATGGCAAAACATAAGGGCAGCTGTCACTCACTCACCATACATGACTTTGTATATGACTTTGTTTATGTGGGTTCTGAAGTGGGAGTTAGCCAAGGCACAGCTGTTTCCACCAAAGATTGGTTCTGATGATATCACCATCTACAACCAGAAAGCTCAAGATCTTCAGCGTGCCGTGGATGTTTGGGCCCAATTTTGGTCAGCAATCATTTAGCTATAAATATGAATAAGACGCAAGCCATAACATTGGATGCTACCTCCTTCAAGGAGACGTAGTATACCAATCATAACCAGATTAGTCAGACTAAAAGGGTCATTTAGGGATGGGCGGTAATGGACATCTGCAATTGGTAAGTATCTTGTTTGTTCACCCTTTACTTCCCCCAATGTATTTAGAGGTTGGGAGTCGCTTAGTTTCTGAAGGCAGTGCCTCAACTGGCTTCAAAATGATGCGTTAAATCTTACAAGTACATGGCCATTGTTTTTAGTAGGAAGCTGCTGTGGGTAGACGTGTGGACTATTCAAGTATTAGGTAAAGCTCATTGAAAATTCAAGGCATATGGAGTTAACTGAGTTTCTGTTGTGATTAGTGCTTACAATATCAGTGTTACTCCTGGTTCATCCCCTTAGATGGTTTTGAAATCTTCATTGGAGGAACTTCCTAGGGAGTCTGAAAAATTACCCCTTCTGAGCTGTTTTACCTTGAACTGCTTGTCAATAGTGGTTGTCTGGCTCTTTGGTCTGTCGTGAGCTGCTTATGATTCCTTTTGATTGACTGAACACTGTCTTTGGAGAAAAAGGTGCACATTCTGTAGGTGTGATCATCATGGTTGCCTGTGGAAGCTCTATCTTGAGGTATTAAAATACAAGGACTCTTTGAGGATCAAACAGTCTCATTGCAAGAAGTAAATCAGTCATAAGTGATATTTCCTGGCTACTGATTTTTTTTATTTATACTTTTAATGATACACCTATACATTAGCAAAATTGCTGTGATTATATAAAAGAGGCCATATGGGATGTCTGGGTTTGCAGAGGAATAAGACGTTAGGAAAAACTTTATACATTTTAGATCTTGTCATGTTAACACTCTGTGGGTGACAGGTGCGTCCAGGGCAATTCCTAATTTGCAGCAGGTATGAAGAGTTTGTTATCTGGAAAAAAAGTTTTGGTCCTTAATTTACACTGTTGCATGAGCAGTTTATAATGTTAGAGAGACGACCATTTCTCCATTTTCGTCGAGAATCTTGGGGCTAATTGAATGAGAGCTTATTAGAGAATGAGGCGGGTTACTGTAGACTGTGTATGGTTTTCTGAAAAGTCCAATGATATTTCTAAGCACTAGCGGGGCATTTGAGGATTGGCATGGGTGTTGGCAAGTTTTTCAAATATTCTGAATTTGAGGAAAGAAAAGTTGAGTGGTTTTTACATGGATGTCATTGAGTTTTATGTGTGCTTGTGGAGCTCTCCTAGAACTCAAAGTAATAAAGAAGTTTTTTGAGGGCTTAAAGTAATTTTCTGAGGACTTAGGGCAGGTTTGTGCATACATGAATGACTAATGTTCTCTTCCACTACATCAAGGGTTTCAAATCCTAGATAAAAAGCCTACATACCGATGTGGGATTTTGAAGCGAAAGGAGTGGTTTTAACAACCTGAGATGGGCTACTTAAATATGTATGAGGTGCTCTCACTATATTTCATAAGAAAGAGAGGATTTGTGTGACCTGAGCAGCGTATTTTCCACAGCCGACCTGCTTTATACAGAGAGAACACAATAAGCCAGCCTTACCTGCTTAGAATGCTTTTGACATCCTGCAAAACAGAGGGAAACACAAGGGAATCAGTTTCAAGGGAAGATATTAAATTATGACAACCGTCCTGGGTTATAAAAGAAGTTGGGAAATCCAAGCTTTGTTAAATACTTGTAACAATGAGGGAACATTGGCCACCGCTCCCAAGCCTCCTCACACACAGTCTGTGATAGTCTGCATAGGGTCGCGCTGCACAGCATAGTCTCTGATATTCTGAAGGGGGTCACATGACACACCGCAGTCTGACCACAGTCATATATGCTGAATTGGGTCACAAGACATAGCACAGTTTGATATTCGGAATGGAGTCACACTGCAAAGCACAAGCTGATATCCTCAGTGAGGTTACATGATACCTGTTTGAAATCTACCTGGACTAAGAACAACTTCCTAGCATTTAATATACACACAGTTTTATGGTGTGGTATTAGCCAAGACCTTTTGATATTACCTAAATTATATGTATAATATACTTACTTTGACGAAGCCATGAGGCGAAACGCGTCTGTCAGGGGGGGGGGGGGTCTGCACAATAAAAGCATCAGCTTTAAGATTTTCGTGTGTGCTTTTCACTTTTGCATCTAATTAAGTTGCTGTGTTGGAGGAATATACTTACTTAGGGAACATTTCAGCCATCCCTCTTCATCTATTGGTTTGTTGTCATTTACATTTTTCTTTTGCCCGCTACAGCATGCAGCAGTTCACCCATTGGCTAGCTTTACAGTGAGTGATGGTATTCTGCCCTTTCACAAGGACCACATCCACCCACAACTTATTTCCCTTCAATGCCAGAGCTTTTGAGACCAAAAAAATATGTTTTCTTAGAACGTCTAAATTTCTTTACATAGACGAGGGTCAGGCAGCTTCACCAACAATATTGTTATGTAAAAACCATCACAAATTAAAACAAACACTGACAAGGCCAAACGGCTGGCAGTCATAGCCAGACCTTCTGGCTTAGCTAATACTTGTTTTTTTTATTTTTTAAATGTATTTCATCCTCTGTCCCTGGACCACTTCATGTTCTCACCTCCCTTATCGCATGACTTTCTTCACAATCTATTTCTGCCCTAGGCTGTCTCCTTATTCCCATCTTATATAAACATTATCAATCCAATCTTTTCTTGACACCCAACTTTAGCACTTCTTTTCCCTACTTTCAAGCTTCTTTGCACTGACTTCCATAGTCTCTCCCCATGCCATCCTATTTCACCCTTACCCCTTGTCTGCAAAATTCAACTTCTTTTTTTTTGGCCACTTGTCCTGTAATTTATGAGCCAAATTGGCAAATGAATCCACTTATAACTTTTTATCCCTGAGACAGGTATAAATCGTTTTTAACACCAGATGTTGGGTACGATATGTTTTCTTGTTTTTTATACTGCAAAGATTGCTGATCTTGTCCTTTGTTATAGGGTTATGCTAGTTATTTTATATGTTCACTGTGCCTACTCTTTTTGCTATCTAGTAAAGTAGCGCTCTATAAAAATGCAAAATAAATAGTAATGCAGCACAGTCTGTAATATTTTAAATAGAGTCAAATGACAAAGCACACTATCAATTCCTCACAGTGTAATGTTTTTGAAATGTTTCCATCCATAAAAAAGGCACTCTACAAAGTTTTTAAGTGTTATCACCCACTGTGTGGGGTACATCAACTACCTCTCTCTATACCGCCCAAGTACTCTTCTCTATGCATTCCAGGTACCCCTTTCTTCACCCCCATGTGTTAGCATGCACGGAGTACTATAACATGAACTTGCCTGTAGATTATGAACACATAATTGTCATGCAGGAGCACTGTAGACCGGATTAACACATCATAAATTACTGCACTGCAGGCAAAGCTGTAGGCACAACTAACCTACATATAGGGCTGAGTTTTCGGCATTCATGTGACTCTGTAGGGAGGCTATGCCTCATACTGTGATGTATTATTTGCATGCAAGGTGTAACTGTAATCACAACCTCCCTGTGCAATGTTATTGTATTTGGCTATTAGAATACAGAGATTAGCTCTAAACTGGGCCATGTGTTGGGCTATCAGCATAGAAGAGGCCACTACAAATTCACAATGCCTGGAGATTGAGTGGTCACCTCATACATTTGTATTTACCTAACTATGTCTCACCTTCAGAAGTCCCCATGCAGGCTCCTCAAACCTCTTCTGTATATCAGTTATCAGGACATTGAGAGAGGTGATTTGATTTGACAGTTTGGCTATATTTGCATTTTCTACTCTGGCAATTTTCTTCTCTATCTCTTCAAGTCTCCTGTTCAGTGTCTTTTCGTTTTCGTTGAGAAGCTGGCGCAGTTGTTCAATGTCATATTTAATTTTCTCCTTCTCTTCTCTTAACTTGATCTGTGAACAGCAAAGAAAAACTGGTTAGACTTTGTGTGCATTGTCATCCTCGGGGTGCAGGTCCAGGAAAGGGGGTGAGAAAGGTCAGGAGGGTATTTCAAAGGCCAAACTATAAGGATGAAGTCCTTTTCTTCAGTTCTGGTCTGTAGGGTTTGTTGTAATGACGATAGATCCTTGTAGGTTATATGATGTAGGTCTATAAAGCTTAGTTACAAGGTTGTAAAGACGGGCTCACCAGTGAAGTATTAAAAGTAGTACTTTATTCCAAGTAACTGGCACGGTACAACGAAACAGGTGCTGAGCCTCCGACCAGCTTCACCAGTAACTGTCCAACCTCCCACATAGGGTGCCCAACCGTCCCTAAATTTTACGGCTATACGTCATTTTGGTGTGATGTCCGTTATCATTCCTTTTACGGACGCCTTTTGTTCGTAATTTTGGACATTAATTACAGCGTTCCCTGCGAGAAACCCCCAAGAGATTAAAAGTTCTCAGGGGCCAGTTCGAACTTCTGTGTTGAACTCCAGAGGCTGCAGCAGCCCCTCCCTGAGCTCTCACACACTGTGGGCAGGCCCATTGTCATTGCGACCGAGGCCGATTATCCCCTTTCGAATGACAATGCGCCCACCGTCTGCCCTTAGCATATCATGTGCCAGTGAGATCCTAGTTAGTGATTACAGTGGAGCTTTCCACAAAAAGAGTACTGTGGGGAACTTCCCCCTTGTGTAATTTGTCAATGTTGTACACAGAGTGAACAGGGCATGAGCAGTGACGGGACAGAAGAGGCGAAAGGAGAGGTGATGGGGCAGGAGAGGTGACCGGGCAGGAGAAGTGACAGGGCAGGAGAGGTGACAGGGCAGGAGAGGTGACGGGGCAGGAGAGGTGACGGGGCAGGAGAGGTGACGGGGCAGGAGAGGTGACGGGGCAGGAGAGGTGACAGGGCAGGAGAGGCGAAAGGAGAGGTGATGGGGCAGCAGAAGTGACAGGGCAAGAGAGGAGATGTGGCAGGAGCAGTGATGGGACAGGAGAGGCGACAGGAAAGGAGAGATGATGGGGCAGGAGAGATAACCAGGCAGGAGAAGTGACTGGGCAGGAGAGCTGGCGGGGCAGGAGCCATGACGGGACAGGAGAGGCAACAGGAAAGGAGAGGTGATGGGGCAGGAGAGGTGAAGGGGCAGGAGAGGTGACGGGGCAGGAGAAGTCACAGGCAGGAGCAGTGATTAGGCATGAGCAGGAGCAGTAACTGTGCAGGAGCAGTGAACAGATAGGAGCAGTGAACAGGGCAGGAGAAGTGATGGGATAGGAGAAGTGATCGGGCATGAGCAGGAGTGCTGACCGGACAGGGGCAGTGACCGGACAGGAGCAGTGACCGGACAGGTGCGGTGACGGGGCAGAAAAAGTGACGGGGCAGGAAAAGTGACGGGGCAGGAAAAGTGACGGAGCAGGAGAAGTGACGGAGCAGGAGAAGTGACAGGACAGGAGAAGTGACAGGACAGGCAACAGGAAAGGAGAAGTGACGGGCAGAAGAGGTGACGGGGCAGGAGAAGTGACGAAGCAGGAAAAGTGACGGGGCAGGAGAGGTGACAGGGCAGGAGAGGTGACGGGGCAGAAGCAGTGACAGGGCAGGAGAGGTGACAGGTCAGGAGCAGTGACGGGACAGGAGAGGCGACAGGAAAGGAGATGTGATGGGGCAGGAGAGGTGACCGCAGGAGAAGTAACGGGGCAGGAGAAGTGACAGGGCAGGAGAGGTGACAAGACAGGAGAGGTGACGGGGCAGGAGCAGTGATGGGACAGGAGAGGCGATAGGAAAGGAGAGGTGATGGGGCAGGAGAGATGAACAGGCAGGAGAAGTGACTGGGCAGGAGAGCTGACGGAGCAGGAGCAGTGACGGGACAGGAGAGGCAACAGGAAAGGAGAGGTGATGGGGCAGGAGAGGTGACGGAGCAGGAGAGGTGACGGGGCAGGAGAAGTGACAGGCAGGAGCAGTGTTTAGGCATGAGCAGTAGCAGTAACCGTGCAGGAGCAGTGAATGGATAGGAGCAGTGAACAGGGCAGGAGAACTGATGGGACAGGAGAAGGGATCGGGCATGAGCAGGAGTGCTGACCGGACAGGGGCAGTGACCGGACAGGAGCAGTGACCGGACAGGAGCGGTGACGGGGCAGAAAAAGTGACTGGGCAGGAAAAGTGATGGGGCAGGAAAAGTTAAGGGGCTGGAAAAGTGACGGGGCAGGAAAAGTGACGGGGCAGGAGAGGCAACAGGAAAGGAGAAGTGACAGGGCAGAAGAGGTGACTGGGTAGGAGAAGTGACGAAGCAGGAGAAGTGACGGGGCAGGAGCGGTGATTAGGCATGAGCAGGAGCAGTGACAGGCCAGCAGCGGTGAACGGACAGGAGCAGTGAACGTATAGGAGAAGTGACGGGGCAGCAGAAGTGACGGGGCAGCAGAAGTGACGAGGCAGCAGAAGTGACGGGGCAAGAGAAGTGAGGGGGCAGGAGAAGTGAGGGGGCAGGAGAAGTGAGGGGGCAGGAGAAGTGAGGGGGCAGGAGAAGTGAGGGGGCAGGAGAAGTGAGGGGGCAGGGGAAGTGAGGAGCAGGGGAAGTGAGGGGCAGGGGAAGTGACGAGGCAGGATCGGTGATCGAGCATAAGCAGGAGTACTGACTGGACAGGAGCAGTGAAAGGGCAGGAGCATTAACCGGTCAGGAGCACTGACTGGGCAGGAGAAGTGATGTGGCAGGAGAAGCGACGGGGCAAGAGAAGTGACGGGGCAAGAGAAGTGATTAGGCATGAGCAGGTGCGTTGAACGAGTAGGAGGAGTGAACGGGCAGGAGCAGTGAACGGGCAGGAGCAGTGAACGGGCAGGAGCAGTGAACAGGCAGGAGCAGTGAATGGGCAGGAGCAGTGAACGGGCAGGAGCAGTGACGGGGCAGGGGAAATGACAAAGGAGCGGTGACGGGGTAGGAGAAGTGACCGGGCAGGAGAAAGTGACAGGGCAGGAGAAGTGACTTGTATTTATGTACCTTGCCTATTTATTTATACACTATTGCATGACATCCACTTATGTGTCTGCGAAGCATACCTATTGTCACAAATATTTGTCCTGAATTTTGTCCTCACTCCCTTGAAGAAACAATTGAAAATGTAAAAAAACTAGGCCCATAGATACTCGTTTTCATTGAATATCAATGAAAAGGACAAAAGATAGAAGGAACGATCAATTAGTCCTATGACTACTAGACTCACAAAACATCAGCAGGTAAATCCAATTCAACACTACCACACACACAGTACATCCTTAACCCCTTAGGAAGGACACACAACATTAGGGCGTAACCCACATGCCCCTACCTCCTTAGGAAGGACACACCACATCACACTTACAAATGCATGGCAGGACCAGGGACTTCTCTAACCCTCTACAGCATGCATGGCAGGACCAGGGACTTCTCTAACCCTCTATAGCATGCATGGCAGGACCAGGGACCTCTCATGCCCTCTACTGCATCCACATAAACCACATGGCAGAACCAGGGACATATCACACCCTCAACTGCTCACACATTGGGGAAAACTATTCCCTCAGTCCCCGCAACCACATTCTTTTACAGAATACACACCGTCTGGTACTCAAAACACAGTCTCACATCAGGACCAGGGATACTCAAATCACGGTCTCAGTTCAGGACCAGGGATCCACTTCCCCAAAACACGGTCTCACTTCAGGACCAGTGATGCTAATAAAAATCTGCATAGCATACTCAACATAGCATCACCACAGCTTGACAGCATATCTAAATAAATAAGCATTAGATAAAATTGTGATTAGGCAGGTAGCTTAAGCTGGTGAGCGAGATCTCACCCGAACCCAAAACTCATTTATGTTGAGCAACCTCTCTCCCGAACTCATCATAAAAGTACCTTTTCTCTCACTCAAAAGCATATCATTAACTTAACCTCCTGTGTAAAGTTGCCGCTCTAGTTCTCACACCACTTGAACTGTCCTCATTAGCCCAGTCGTCTCACACCACTCGAACTGTTCTTATTTTTTAGGTTGGCCCTCTAGTCTTCCTCCCAGAAGAACACTTCCTTAAAAGATCGGCTTTTCCATGACCTCCCTTGAGGAATAAGTAGCGGAACTACTCAGCAAACCAGACAACAATTCAGAACAAGAAAGCTGTACCATATGAATTCCTCAGTTTGAATTTTCCTTCACAGTGCCACACGCTGATCAGATCACTTCCGTTAAGTCCCAGCATAACAGCTCACATGCACGCAAAGCCGGCAGCATGATAAGCTTGAAAACTGCTGTCACTGTAGCGTTTAGGGCACACCTACAAAATGATGACCATCGCGTGCCTGGCTATCTCATGGTGTGCATGCACAAAATCACTCATGCACTGTTCCGTTCTGACGTCTGATGGCTGTAGGCTGTCTGGTGAGAAAGACACTGGTTGGGCTTTTAGGGTGTTTTCTCTTCTCTTCTTAGAAAGTCAAATTCTTCTTTGTTTAGGCAGTAGACTTTCTCTTTAAGTCCTTTTCCGCGTAGATTTGTTCTTCATTCGTCACTAGTGCTACTCAGCAAACCAGACAACAACTCAGAACAAGAAAGTGGTACCGTATGGATACCTCTGTTTTAATTTTCCTTTTCCGTCACAGTATCACGTGCTGCTCAGATCACTTCCGATAAGTCCTGGCATAAAAGTACACACACGCTGTTCCGTTGTGAACAAGCGCTCACCAGGCTTCACATCACGCGTTGTCCACCTCCTCTTCGACTTGCCCACGACTTCTGATGACTGCAGGCTGTCTGGTAAGAAAGACACTGGTGGGGCTTTCAGGGCATTTGTCTTCTGTTCCTAAAACTTCAAAATCTTCTTTGTTTTAGCAGTAGACTTACTCTTTAAATCTTTTTCTGCATAGATTATTTCTCCAGTCATCGCAAGTGGTGTAATGAAGATAGATCTTTGCAGGTTATATGATGTAGGTTTAATCAGCTTAGTTACAAGTTACAGGCTACAGGTAATGCCCCACCAGGAGCAGCATACTTGCTGTTCAGCCCACTCTCGCCAACTGACATTCACACCAACCAGGCACTCATCAACATTTCACAACCTCACACACACTGGCTGAGCAGCAGGGAACAGGGAACTTTGAAGAGAATACTTAGCAACCATGACAAATCACAAAACGTTTTTGATACTTTGTCTTCTATCACCTTCCTTCCTTCTCACACTCCCATTTGCACCCCCTTGGTTCGCAAACCGGTGTTTAGCCATTGAGAATCGGTGCTCTCTGCTAGCTCGGGGATCTACATGAGGACTGTGAAAGGGAGACTCTAGAGAAGTTGATGTCTGTCTCAGCTTGTCAAAGCAGAGGCTGGTTGTGGTGGTGAGGAAGGACGTCTGTTATGTGGAAGACTGCCTGTGCCCCTGAAATGCCGCAGGCATGTTCATAGTGGGAAGGAATTCGATGATGGCCAGGGTCTCCTGCTGTGAAATGGAGTATGTTAGTAAGGATCCTGCCCTACTGCAATTAGTAAGGATCCTGTACTGCTGCAAGGCATCTTAAAGCAGGGGAGGCCTAATCTGCTCAGCGGACACATGCCACAATGGATTCAGAGTTCAGAATTAGGAAAGCTACAGCCCCAGAGAATGTAAGTAGAAAGTCCACTGCAGAGACAGTCAAAGTCCCAGAGACAGGGCTTAGTGTCGTGATTGGCTGAACCCACCAGTGAATGACAGACTGGTGAGACCGTGGTTAAGAGCCCAGGAAGCCTCAACATTTTGGTTAGAGAGCAGGAGATACAGGGGTGGATATGTGCTGCCAAGAAAGAGAGATAGCATTTATCTTGTATACTTAATGCCCTCCCCCCCCACCCCCACCCCCCGGAGAGGTAGGCAGTATGTGACTACATTTTTGTGTTAGTGATTGGGGTCAATGGCCTTACAACAGCACAGAATAGAATTGTTTGAGCTATTAGGTGACATAAGTCTCGCGCTTGCCTCGAATACATGTTTGGTTTATCAATCAATCAAACCAGATTTATAAAGCCGAGCTAATCACCCGTGAGGGTATCCAGGAGCTGAAATCCAAGCTGCTTGGGTGGCCTCAGTTGAATAGCCAGGTCTTGAGTCCCCTTCTGAACTCCTGAAGAGAGGGGGAAGTCCAGAGATGGTAGGGGAGGCTGTTCCAAGACTTCGCTGCGAGGCAGAAGATGCGTCCTCCACTGTTGCTTCTACAAATGCGGAGGTTTGAGCGAGGGAGAGGGAGGCGGAGTGCAGGTGTCTGGAGGGATGGTGGAAGCTCAGGCGATGGTTGATGTAAGCTGGTCCTTGGTTATGCAGGACTTTGTAGGTGTGAGTCAGAATCTTGAATTGGCATCTCTTGTGGACGGGGAGCCAGTGGAGTTTCTTCAGCTGAGGGGTGATGTGGGTCAGTCAGGGGAGGTCAAGGATGAGTCTGGCTGCTGAATTCTGAATGGTCTGCAGTCTCTACAGGAGGTATGTGGTAATTTCTGTGTAGAGTGTGTTGCCGTAGTCCAGGCAGCTGGTTATTTGGGCTTGAGTGATGGTGCATCTGGTGGAGACTGGGTGACATTTGAAGATCTTTCGGAGCATGCGCAGTGTGAGGAAGTAGGCGGAGGAGACTGCGTCTATCTGGTGCGTCATGGGGAGTTTGCTGTCCAAGATGATGCAGGGGTTTCGGGCATGGTCCGTGGGGATGGTAGAAGGTCCCAGTTCAGCAGGCCACTAGGAGTTGTTCTACAGGAAGGTTTGCATAAAAGGATGAGTGCGTTAAAAATCCAATAGCAACTTGATGTACGTTTTTGCAGTTGTGAGTTTTAATCACAATAAGAATTTTCCTCAATCCATCATTGTTGGAGTATTCAACTTAGTAACAAGTACCAGAGCAGCCCAAAGCAGCCAACACGTGTTTCGCCCCCTTATGGCTCATTCGCCTGGGGCTTTTTCAAGGCTTGTAAATACAAGTGAAACTGCAGCGGTCTGGATCCCTTATATATATTTTCCACGATAATCAGTTGTGATGGTAGACGTGGTGAATTCCATCTTGCCCGGGCTAAATCCCATAACACTCATTGTGAATAAAACTCACAACTTCAACAACCTACAGCAAGTTGCTTTTTGATTTATTACATTGTGGAATACCCCGAAACTAATGCATTAACAAATACGGTATATGAGAGGGAGAGCACACTTCTCCTTTTCTACAGATGTCCACATAGAGGCAAAGGAAGGTCCAAACCTCGAGTAGTGACCCACCCGCAACTAAAAGGGTACTGCACAAACGGGGAGGGAGAGATGGACCTTGCACCATATCAGTTCCATTGGGAGGAGTTGTACCAGAAAATCAGTATTTCAGACTTGTCCATGTAGAGCTTGAGGTAGTTGTTTTGCATCCAGTCGGCAAAGCTGCTCATGCACAGGTGGAAGTTGGCCCTAGTGGTGGAAGGGTCTTCGGATAGAGAGAGGATGAGATGGGTGTCGTCTGCTTAGGAGATAATGTTCAGTCCGTGGTGTCTGATGATGTTGGCCAAGGGGGTCATGTAGGCGTTGAACAGAGTAGGACAGAGGCATGAACCTTGAGGGACGCCACAGATGATGTTCTTGGGCTCCGAGGTGAAAGGTGGGAGGCGGATTCTCTGTGTTTTTCCGGTGAGGAAGGATGCGAACCATTTGAGAGCATCCTCTTGGAGTCTGATCTTATGAAGCCTCTTTTATCAGGGTATGGTGGGACATAGTGTTGAAAGCCACTGAGAGGTCGAGGAGGATCAGGGCAGCCGCATCTCCCTAGTCTAGGAGCATGCTCATGTCGTCAGTTGCTGCGATCAGGGCAGTTTCTGTGCTGTGGTTCGTGCGGGATTCTGATTGGGAAGCATCCGGGACAGGTATTCCGTGAGATTGTGGTTGATGGCCTTTTTGAGGACTTTGGCAAGAATGGGGAGCAGGGAGATGGGCCAGTAGTTGTGAGCTTGTTGGGGTCTACGGATGGTTTTTTGAGGAGAGGTTTGGCTTCAGCATGTTCCCATTCATCTGGGAAGGTGGCTGAGCTGATTAAAGCTTTGACCATGGCTGTGAGCCTGTTGCTGATGGTCTCGTTGCAGAGCTTGAACATTTGGTGGGGACATGGGTCCATAGGTGCTCCTGAGTGGACGGAGTGCATAATGGCAGTGGTGCTCGGCATGGTGAGCTGGTCCCAAGCGGTGATCCGGTGGTTGCAACTGTGATATTAAGGGAGCTGAGGTTGTCAGCAGCGGCGGGGGGTTCGACGTTTTAGTAGATAGTGAAGGTCTTATCATGGAACAAGTCCACCAGGATGTCGCAGTGTTCTTGGGATGGGGTAAAGATGTTTTTATTAGCTGAGAGGTTGGAAAACTGCTTGATGATGCTGAAGAGTTTTTTGCTGTGGTTGAAGCTGGCTGTGATGCGGTCGACTAAGGCGTTCCTTCTCGTCTCTTTCAGGAGTCGGTGGTACTGGTTGAGCGATGTCTTGAATGTGGTTTGGTCGGTGGGCTCCTTGCTAGTGCGCCATTTCCTTTCCAGTTGCTTGCATTTGCATTTCGTGGTTCTCTTTTACGGAGTGTACCAGCTGGCATGTTTGATGGCTCTCAAATTTGGTGGGGGCGCAGATTCGGGTAATGAAATTCTTGACCACATGTTCAAGTTTGGTGGTGGTGTCAGGGTGGGAGGGGTTGAGGGCACTGCTCCATTGCCTTTTGGATACTTTGTTACAGCTATGGTGTGAGGTGCTGGGTGGTCTGTTGGCGATGCTGGGGGCTGCTGTGAAGGTGAAGTGGACAATAGCGTTGTCCGTCCAGGTGAGCACAGTGGCATGGCTGTACTTGACTCTGTTTCTAGCTGTGAAAATAGAGTCCAGCATGTGGCCTGTGATGCGAGTGGTCAGTGACTAGCTGGGTGAGGCCAATGTTGTTTATGCTTTCGAGAAGGTTGGCTGTGTTGGCATCGTTGCGTCACTGAGGTGAAACTTGAGGTCTCCAAGGAAGATGTAGTGTTTGGTGTAGATGGCCTAGGGAGCGATTAATTCAGGGATGGTGTCGCAGAAGCTGCGACGTGGTCCTGGAGGTCTGTAGGCGAGGGTACTTCTGATGGTGGTTTTGCTGTCTATTCTGTGTTTGAAGTTGAGGCGTTCTGTGATCAGGCGGTGTTGTCCGTGAAGGTGGTGCAATGAGTGGATTCTTTGTGGATGATGGTGATGTCACCTCCGTGTTTGTTGATGCTGTCCCAGTCTGCTATCTTGTAGCCATTGGGCCTGGTGATGTCAGGTGCAGATGCAGGGTTAAGCCAGATCTCAGTGAGGAAAGGAGTAATCCGGTGAGATAAAAGAGTTTCATCCAGGTATCTCGCCTGATGAAAATAAACAAAATGGGAACATCTTTCCAAAAATGTGGAATAGCGTGCAATAGTGTGCACAGAAAGTTTAATTTCCAGAGAATATTCCCTATTCCAGTGTGCAACTGTCTAGTGACCCCTTACATGTGCAAGCATGGTGTACAGTAACTACAATGTTTGCGCTTGCAAGTTGGCATCTGGTATATCTTTGTAGGCTTCTGCCCTAGCATCACACTGTGGTTGGTAGTTTATATTTTGCCTTACCCATGCTGGTAAAGAACTGTGCTGGTGTTGTGTCACACCGTTCCTAGGAGAGGCTTCTGCTTTTATGTCCCCTGTCCTAGATGAAGGTTGTGCTCCTGTGTTATGTCACCGGCCTTGGTGGATGGATCTACTTTTGTGTTATGTCCCAAGTACTAAAGATGTTTGTGCTCCATGTTGTGACACAAGGTTGTGCTCCTGAATTGTCACAGGTTTTATTGACAGATTGTGTGTTGTGTCACAGGTCATGTTACAGCGTTACATTCCTGCAATATAATGAGTCCTGGCACAGGGTTGTGTACTGTGACTACATTAGTTTTGGGAGGGGATTGTGTCCCAGCATTGTCTCACTAGACCTAGCAGAGGGCTGTGCTCCTGTGTTTTGTCATCATTCATAGTAGATGGCTGTGGTCCTGTGTTGTGTCACCCGTTTTTGCAGAAGGTCGTGCTCCTGTGTTGTGTGATGGCAAAGAGTGGTGTTCATGCGTAATGTGCTTAGTAGTACTATAGGGGTGTGCTCTATGTTGTGTGCCCAGCACCAGTAGAGGGTTGTGAGTCCATATTGTGTCACTAGTCATGGTGGAGTGTTGTCATGAGTCATGGCAGAGGGTTGTGCTCCTGTTCCAGGGGTATGGAATTTAATAAAATATCTACTTGTCCATGGGGCAGGTTGCTTCATAAATCTACTTGCCCTGTAACAAAATCCACTTGTCCCTTTCGTGCCATGTAGTGCAGCGACAAATTATGGTAGCAATCTCATTCTATAAGAGATCTGATTTCGCCTCTCTGATTATGCCAGGGCTCATACCATAATCGGTTTGAATACCAGCAATTCCCTTATTTTGCCACCTTTCTGCAGATCTACATACTTGGGCTGAAGGTAGTGGTAAGTAATAGTTCCAGGATTGGAATGCCCTTTTGAGTCCGTGCAAACCTACTAACTTGGATATTTTAAGGGTTTTCACCAGCTCGTCTCTGATCTTTTCCCATACTGAGAGAGGTTGGAAATTTAAACCTCACAATGACATATGTAAAACTTCTTCCAGGGTTGGAAAAAAAGTGGCTGGAGGGAAAGTGAACTTGCAAACGCTCAACAGATTTTCGCATGAGCAAATCTACGCATGTTTGTTCGTGCTAAAATGCTGTTCACAAATATTTACTACGACTTCTTGACCAACTTCTGTAAATGTTTGTAAATTCATGAAAGTTGTAAATCTGCACTAATGTGGTTAGGCCTCTAATTAGGTCTGGAGTTAACCAAGACCTTTTGTGTTTATTACACTTCTATATCTCTCTCTCTCTGTCCATCTATTGGTTGGATTCACTATAAGTGACAGCATTATGCTCTTTCACAAGGAGCATATTGGCACACAAATAAGTTTTACTAAGTGCCAGGAACTAATGTGGCAATGTGCGCTTTTTGAGACCAACATTTTTTTTTGCCTATGCTTGTTATAATGGTGAGGGCCCGGCACCTCCCACGCCAGTAAAGTTTTACAAAAACCATGTCAAAACAAGTCACGCATTGAAAAAACGTACTCACTTTGCCAATGCTTGTTTATTTTTAGGTTGCTGAAACTGGTTACACTGATTTCCCATTAGGAATATTTTCTGTAAATACTAGCATGCATCAACACATTTTATAAATGATGCTGCATATAAATGGTACCTAACATTTTACAGTAGTTTAGCAAAATGTTATTTTTCCTAGTTGCATTTTGTTGTGAACATTTTATTTTAAAAACAAAGAATCATCCATCTTGCTTTCAAGCTTCTGCAAACATTTGCATCTTATCAGACAGCATTCTGGGAACATTTTACATAGCCTTATACTGCTAAACGTTTCAAATGTGTGTACGCGTTAATACTGTAATCGCTATCAGTAGTGCAGTCCGAGTTTACAACATTTCCTTAGAACACTCACCCTAATAATGAAGGCTTTGCATTAGTGAATCATGAATACAAGTTTGAACAGCATTAACATATGAACACAAATATTACCTTAACTGCAGCCAATACCCTTATTGAATCCATATTGTGATACTGTAAACTTACAGCCAAAAGGTGTTGGGCATACTTGTCCCAAGGACAAAATACATATGAAAACTTGTTGTCCTTGACCCCAAACAATATGTCCTGGGCATCAGACTATAGGTATTCCACACCCTTGCTGTTCTGACCTCATCAGTTTAGGTTGAGGGTTGAACTTTGGCGTTGTATCACCACACGTGTTGTGTCACTAGTTTTGGTAAAGGATAGTCCTCCTGTGGTTTGTTACCAGTAATGGTAGATGGGTGTTCTGTTGTGTTATGCCTGCATGTGTAATAGTGGGTGTGGCCCCATGTTGCATCACCAGCCCTAGTAGTGGGTGGTGCTCCTGTGGTCCTCTCAAGTCTTCAGACAAATGGCAAATTCAAGACAGGGAAGGTTTAGCCAAAGACTCTAGAGAAGAGCCATGTCTTCCACTGTGTCCTAAACAAGGAACAGTGGAACATGTATTTAGGGATCTGAAGCGACTGAAAGGAGATGTTTATAGAAATCTTAAAGTAATACATTTCATTGAGGTGTTGGATTTGGGAAAACCTATGACCGCTGCATGCACTGCTGATCTTATTCTGCCAAGATACATGTGTTTAAAGGTAGAAAGAATGCCCAGGTTTATGTTTTGAGAGTCTTGTGGGAGAGGACTAGAGTTGAGGTCTAATGTAAGGTGTTGTTGCGCAGGGCTTAATGGAAAAGTCTTGAATCTCACGGGAATCAATGGAATGTCCTCAGGATGTGGCTGAAGTGCCTTGCCTTATAAATTATTCTGACTCTTGAGCTGCAGTGCCTGGGGATTTCTTGAAAGACTGTAGTTCACACTGTCTGATAGGATGTTGTGTCAATCTATTTGTTTTAGAAAGAGCCTTTTGGTTACAGCCCTGAGCTCTGGGTGTTTCTGGTTGCAAAGGCATTTCAGCGTGAAACTTCCTTCCGGAGGAGGTTACAGCATTTAGTTGAGAGTCAAGAGTAAGTTTGCTTTCTTACTGAGAAAACTATGATTCGAGATACTACAGCTAGTACACAAACAGCTAAACTTTAGATGGTCTCTAGGGAAGCTGAAGGAAACAGAGCTCTTAAGTTTCCCCGTTCATTATGTAAGTAGATCGTCATGTCCGGGTTTGTCTTTTCAATCTGGTATTTGCTGTCCTGTTCATCCCATTATAAATTCAAGACTATAGTCCCAGAAACCAAATGATGAACTCCTTGTGCACAGACCTGGGAAACTTAAAAGATATGAAGTTGGGAAGACTGGGCCGGAGTTAGAGTTTAGAGAATGGGTAGTCTATCACAAACGTGATGGAGATCAAGTCATCCTTATTACAAGTGCATATCCTACGGCACCAGTTTCTGAGACAGAGGGCCTGATTTATAGTTTGGTGGACAGGTTCTCCATCTTATGGGAAAAGATATAATGCACTAGCTATAAGACAGATGGCATATCGGTCACATTTGGAATGGAGTACCCATCCGCCTAACTCCAAATCAGGCCCTCTGCCTTAGAAATAGTTGGGCAGAGGTGGTTTTTATCTTTACCCAGTTTTGAGCAGACGAGAGGGGACGAAAAAGAGTACCATTTGGTGACGATCATTCCAGAAAGGACTATATTAAAGGTGTGTGTTTTTTTTATAAAAACAAACACTAATGTTGAAGCCATCTTTTGTATATGATACCAAATGCTTAAAGCTTTAGGCCCCTTTAAGTTGACATGAAAACTCACTGCACAAGATGCTTGTACTTTTCCATTTTGCCTCAGTAAACTGCTATTGTAACGCAAGGCTTGCTCAAGAAAGATACAGGAACAGAGGAAGATGCACGCTTAGACACAAACATTTCAACATATCACATTTGGAAATGTTTCTTGTACGTGGCTAATTGCATTACAGTGGAAAAGTCTCAGAAGCTGCCTACTTGGGACACGTGGTCAGCAACAGTATATTTCGGACCATACATGGTATAACACCAACTAAGCCTTCTGCTAATTGGTCAAGTGGCCAATGCTTAATTTGTGCTACGTATGTTATGATGCTGCATCCTCTTGTGGTTTAGGCCTATCACAGCTGTCAGAAACGTCACATCATTGGACACTCAGTGACTATGCTGTTTGTCTCCGAGCTGCATGTATTTGCATCGTTTGTTGGTCTCCAATAATGAATATGCTACTTACCAGTATGCATCTGTTCTTGGCATGTAGGGCTGCTGACATTCATATCTGTGCATAGATCGCCGCCTAGTGTTGGGTCCGGATGTTTGCACGTTGTTGTCCTGGAAGAGTCTTCGAAGTATCCTTGGATAGGTGACTCCTCCCCTGGACTACAGTGCGCATGGGCATCCTCTCCATCCCCAGATTGTTTTTCGCCATTGTGGCAGTGATGGAGTAGATATAGAAAGTGATGACCATGCTTACAGTAATTCTGAGAGCTGCAGCTGCTACAGGCGCCGGGGAGGAGGGAGGGCGATATGAATGTCAGCAGCCCTACATGCCAAGAACAGATGCATACTGGTAAGTAGCATATTCAGTTCGAGGCATGTGGGCTGCTGAATTCATATCTGTGCATAGAATACACAGCAGTGCCCTCTATTGGCGGCGGCTACCCGTGCCAGCTGCAGCGGTCTGAAAAAGTGTTTTGAGAACAGCCTGTCCTACAGCTGCCTGCTGTTTTGACTGCACATCTACGCAATAGTGTTTTGTAAATGTGTGTGTAGTGGACCATGTGGCTGCTCTGCATATATCATGCAGGGGAATATTTCCTAGGAAGGCCATGGAAGCCCCCAACTTACGTGTTGAGTGGGCTCGTGGTGGAATAGTTAATGTGCGTTTTGCCTTTTGATAACAGATTTGAATACACTTAACTATCCATCTGGCTATCCCTGCTTTGGAGATGGCGTTACCTTTGTGGTGTGGGGCAAAGGCAACGAACAGTTGTTTTGTCTTCCTGAAGGGTTTAGTCCTGTCGATGTAGTACATGAGGGCCCTCCGTACATCTAGTGTATGTAGTGCCCTTTCTGCAACAGTTTGTGGGTTTTGGAAGAAAACGGGCAGTTCAATAGTCTGATTCATGTGGAACTGCGATATTACTTTGGGCATGAATTTGGGGTTGGTACGTAGTACGACCCTGTTGGCGTGAACCTGTATAAATGGCTCTTGAACGGTTAGTGCCTGGAGTTCACTAACTCTTCTTAGGGAAGTGATCGCTACAAGGAAGGCCACTTTCCAGGTAAGGAATTGAATCTCGCATGAGTGTAGAGGTTCAAAGGGTGGACCCATCAGGCGTGTGAGGACCAAGTTGAGGTTCCACATTGGAGCCGGTGGGTGACTAGGTGGAATGACTCGTTTGAGCCCTTCCAAGAATGCTTTGATGGCAGGCACTCTGAATAGAGAGAGGTGCTGCCTGGTTTGCAGATAGGCTGATATTGCGGTCAAATGGACACGTATAGAGGTGTACGCCAGATTGCATCGGTATAGGTGTAAGAGGTAACAGATGATGTTTTGGATGGATGCGTCCAGCGGGTTGATGTCATTATTACCGCAATAAATGACGAACCTTTTCCATTTGGCTGCATAGCAAGCTCTGGTAGTGAGTCTCCTGGCCTCCTTGATGATGTCAATACAGTCAGGTGGCAGGTTGAGATAGCCAAACTCTAGGACTTCAGGAGCCAGATCGCCAGGTTCAGCTGTTGCGGATCTGGGTGCTGAACCTCTCCATGGTTCTGCGTCAAATGCGCGGGTTTGATCCGCAGCCTTTGATGCGGCACCACGGAAAGTTCGAGGAAGGTGGTGTACCACGGCTGGCGTGCCCACGTGGGAGCAACTAGGACGAGTGTCAGGGAGTGTTGTCGGAGTTTGCGAGCCACCAGCGGTATCAACGGCGCTGGGGGAAAAGCGTACGCAAATCTGCCGGACCAGTTCATCCATATCGCATTGCCCTGCGACTGCGGATGTGGGAATCTGGCGGCGAAGCTTTGGCATTTTGCGTTTTCGCTTGTCGCGAATAGGTCTATCTCTGGATGACCCCACTGCTGGAAGTACGGTTGGAGTACTGATGGGTGTAACTCCCACTCGTGCATCTGGTGGCTGTGTCTGCTGAGCAGATCTGCCATCTGGTTGTCCTTGCCAGGGAGGTGTTCCGCCATGAGGAACATGTTCCTTTGAATGGCCCACTTCCACATGCTCTGAGCCAGATGAGACAACTGTGGAGAGTGTGTTCCTCCCCGTTTCTGTATGTAGTACATTGCGGTCATGTTGTCCGTCCGGATCAACACGACCTTGTTGCATAGATGTACTTTGAATGCCTTCATGGCTAGGAAGATTGCCATCAGTTCCAGAAGGTTGATGTGCATCTTCTTTTGTTGTGTTGTCCATAGTCCCTGCACTGTGTAGTGGAGTACATGAGCTCCCCATCCCTGGAGAGACGCGTCCGCTGTCAGTACTATCTGTGGGACAGGCTCTTGGAATGGTCGGCCCTTGCAAAGGTTTTGTGGATTCCACCAATGCAGAGAGTTGTATGCCCGACCGCTCACCAACACTAGGTCTTTCAACTGTCCTTGAGCCTGATTCCACTGACGTGCTAGGCACTCCTGAAGTGGGCGCATATGTAATCTCGCGTGCGGGACTATGAAGATGCAGGAGGCCATCATGCCTATCAACTGCATAAACACTCGCGCTGGAAGTGAGTGATTGGGTTTGAACTTGGAGATCAGCAGTTGTATGCTGTTGATCCTCACTAAATTTGGCTGAGCTGTGGCCGCCAGTGTGTCTATAGTCGCACCTAGGTACTGTTGTACGTGTGCGGGCTGGAGATGGGACTTTGGGTAATTTAGTGAGAATCCCAGACTGTGAAGAAGGTGAATGGTGCGGGACATGTGGCTTGCACATTGCTGGGCTGACTTCGCTTGAACGAGCCAGTCGTCTAGGTAGGGGTAGACGTGTATATGCTGCCTCCGTAGATGTGCTGCCACCGTAGCTAGGCACTTCGTGAAAACCCTGGGCGCTGTTGTCACGCCGAAGGGAAGGACTTTGAACTGATAGTGCTGCCCCTGAACAGTGAACCTGAGGTATTTTTTGTGTGAGGGGTGGATGGGTATGTGAAAGTACGCATCCTTGAGGTCCAGTGTGGCTAGGAAGTCTCCCTGCTTGAGAAGTGGAAGGACTTGCTGTAGAGTGAGCATGTGAAAGTGCTCTGAAAGAATGTACTGGTTCAGGGGTCTCAGGTCTAATATAGGTCTGAGCCACCCGTCCTTTTTTGGAATTAAGAAGTAGAGGGAGTACACTCCCGTACCCTGCTCGTGGATGGGTACGACCTCTATAGCGCCTTTTAGAAGCATACTTTGCACCTCTTGCTGTAAGAGCGTTAAGTGCTCTGAGGACATAGGACGGCTTCTTGGTGGTATTGTGGGTGGAGTGGAGGTTAACTCCAGACAGTAACCGTATTTTACAATATCTTTGACCCACCTGTCCGTGGTGATGGAGTTCCATGTGGACAGGAACCTTTGTAGCCTTCCCCCGACAGGTGTTATGTGGTCGGGAGGAAGGGAGAGGGCGTCACTGCTTGTTCTTGGGGGAGGACCTGGTGTTGCCGTAGCCACGTCCTCTGCCCTTTGTACTGGAGCCACGATATCCACCTCGGGCGTTTTTATCGTAGGTGGTCTGTGTATTGCCTTTGTTATACGTTTGTTGTGACCCCTGTCCTCTACCTGCTCCCTTGTTTCCGGGGCGACGAAAGGAGCCGCTCCGAAAGGACTGAGTTTGGAGGGCGCCCATGGACTTTGCAGTGTCCGTGTCCTTTTTTATCTTCTCGAGGGTGGTGTCAACCTCTGGCCCGAATAAATAGTCGGGGTTGACGGGCTGGTTGAGTATATTGTTTTGTACCTCAGGCTTGAATCCTGAGATTCGTAGCCAGGCATGTCGTCGCAGCATGACGCTTGTGTTTATGGCCCTGGCAGCCGTGTCTGCAGCATCTAGTGCACATTTGATGGAAGCATTTGTGAGTAGCTGTCCCTCTCTGATAAGGATTTCTGCACCTTCTTTGTAGGGGTCAGGGAGGTGTTGAAGTAGTTGCTCCAGTGTGTCATAGTGCGCTCTATCGTAGCGAGCGAGGAGCGCTTGAGTGTTGGCTATGCGCCATATGTTGGCAGCTTGGGCGGCAACTTGCTTGCCGGAGGTCTCTAGCACCTTGGACTCTTTGTCCGGGGGAGGAGCGTCACCTGTCGTTTGCGAGTGTGCCCTCTTGCGAGCATTCGCTACGACGATGGAGTCGAGTGGTAATTGGCCTCTGATGTAAGTAGGATCCCCAGGTGCTGATCTGTATTTCTTATCAATCCTGGGGTTTATCACTCGTGCCCTGGTGGGTTCCTTGAAAATGTCCTTGGCTGGTTTGAGGACCCCCTTCAACATTGGCAGAGTCTTTACATGTCTTTCTGAGGATGCAAAGGTGTCCATTAGAAAGTCATCTTCGATGGTATCAGACTGAAGCTGTACCCCATGGTTATTTGCAGCACGTTCAATAAGAGCGTTGAACGCCGCAGTATCCTCCGTGGGAGATGTTTTTGCCCCATAGAGTTGTGGGTCCTGTGCATCGAGAGGTGCACTGGGGTCTGCAGGGTCGCCCCAAGTTTGATCAGGGTCCTGCTGGTCATCAGGGTCTGTGTCTACATGGTAGGGGACTTGGTCATCCATGTAGTCCTCCAATGCATCCGTGTCGGAGCGTGTGGGGGAGAACCGGTGTGGATCCTGGTAGGATGAATGGAAAGGTTCATAAAGGAGAGGTTCTGATTCTACAGGCAGCTTCCTTTTTAGTGGGATCCTGAAAGGGTCCAATGGCGGTTCCGAAGTTATCCTTCGGTCGTGGAGAATCATCCTGCCAGTGTCGGCGTCGATGACACGTGACGGAGACGTCTCAGCAGGTGTAATCGTAGTCTGGGTGACCCGTGTCCTGAGTTGGAACATTTTTGGGATTGTTGACGGAGGCAAGCCGAAGGTAATGTTGGCTGGCACCGAAGAGGCTGGTGGAGCTCCGATCGGACCGGAACCCGACGGGTCCTGGAGGGCAGCCGTGGTTTTGCTGCTTTGCGTCGCACCAGGTCGTACTTGGGGCGCCTTTGAGGCTTTGGCACCGGCCTGGTTCGTAGAGGCGGCCGTGGCTTTTTTCGGTGCCGGTGGTTCATCGAGTCGAGGTGCGGAGATCACCGTCGACGTCTTCGATACGTGAGGCTTTGGTGTCGTCGAGGGAGCGATGCGAGACGCAGCAGGCGGTACGGCCCTCGGTGTCGGTGGCGTTGGTGCCGGTAGCCGAGCAGGTTTGTCGGCGCCGATGGCCTTTTTCCGTTTGTCGACTCCGACGTCGCCCGCTTCAAGTTCGGCACCGAAGTCTCTCTTGGTGCGGTCGGTGCCGACGCGTTGCGCTGGCGTCGAAGGCGTGGAAGGCCTCGATCCGACGAGCGCCACTTTCAGTTTCGGTTTCGTAGGAACCGGAGCAGCTTTCGGTTTCGGTTTTGCGGTAGGGAAACCAGCTGGTTTAAGCAGTAATGGCTGCCGCTGAACGTCCGAGGCCGGGCCCGAGGGCGGGGCCGAAGAACTGCGGGATGGGTCTCGGGTAAGGCCCGAAGGCGATCCCTCGACCGGAGCCATAGGCTGTGGCACTGGTGTTTCTTCGGTTTGAACAGGTAGGCCTTGTTCATCATTGGAGCTACTCTCTTCGGCCCCTAAGGCCTCCTCGTCGTCTCCTACCTCGGTGTCGTCTTCACCTCTGTGGAAGAGTGACTCGTCGACCTCGTCCGATCCGGGTTCGTGTTCGGAAACGGGACTGGAGGGCAAGACTTCTAATTCTTCGACGTCTTCGGCCTCGTCGAAGATGTCTGTTGGGGCCGGTGCCGCGTGCTGCGCCTCGAGTCTCGCCGCTCGTCGATTCCGTAGAGTCTTCTTGGAACGGAACCGGGCACAGGCCATGCATGTCGATTCGTCGTGGTCCGGCGAAAGGCATTTGTTGCACACCGGATGGACGTCGATGTGTGGGTACTTCGCATTGCATACCGGACACCTTTTGAATGGCGTCCTCGATTCCATCGTCGAAGTAGTCGATGGACAGGTAAATGCGAAAAAAGTCGGTGCTGAAAGTTAGTAAACTAACAAGATTGTATCGAAACCCGATCGATAAACAGTACCGACGCGAACTAAAGGCCTTTTGGCCTCGACAAAATATTTTCCTAACTTGAGCTAAGATAGCACATCCGAACCCAATGGCGGAAAAAAACAATCTGAGGATGGAGAGGATGCCCATGCGCACTGTAGTCCAGGGGAGGAGTCACCTATCCAAGGATACTTCGAAGACTCTTCCAGGACAACAACGTGCAAACATCCGGACCCAACACTAGGCGGCGATCTATGCACAGATATGAATTCAGCAGCCCACATGCCTCGAACATACTGCTATCTTCTGTGCTGACAGAGAACCGTATCTGTGGTATTATTTCTTATTATTATTTTAGATTCCACACTAATACTGGGGATTCATAGATCTAACAAAAATAAAAAGTAGCTATTTAAAGGCGCTGGTAAGAGTGTTGAGCCCTGGGGTACACCCTGAATATTTATACTGGAGGATCTGAGAAGTCAGCTTGCCGACCTGCAAGAACTGGGTTTTTATGGAGTGAGTGTTTGAGTAGGTATCGGATCCCAGGGATTAGATGCTGTAGAAAAAGCAAGAAGGAAAAGAGGAAAAGGGGGGCAAAGTCACTTAAATCCAGAAGTCAAAGGACTACCTCCACCACTGCTACCATAGAGATTTCCACAACATAAGAGGGTTGAAAGGAGTTGGCAATTGAATTGTTATTAAAGATATTCTGAAGTAAAGAAGTTGAGAAAACATTAAGGCTTCCATATGTTTAGCTAGCAAAAGATCAACAGGCCCCCAGAATGATAAACATATTTTCTCATACTTATTCTAAGAAATTGGCGGTTCTAATTGTACTTAGCAATTCACACAGCAGTTATGTTCAGTTATCCCTTTTAAAACGCAATTAAATGCATGATTGCCATCATGCTAGTGGTGGACTGAACTCTGTAAAAGGGTAAAAGTATCCACTCTGTGATCCTTTATCAAAATGGGGAAGGGATTTTGAAAGTTATTTAGAGCCATCTCACCCACCTCCTCTCTCACTTTCGCACCTGCTTCCAGGCAGGACTAGTGAAAAAAAGGCATACAGTTAGATGGGCATTATAAAGTCAAAACTATTTTAAGCATGATGTTTACTTTCTTCTCTAGGAGAATAATGAATGGTCCTCTTTGCCAGGACATGCTGCTCCGTGATCAATTCATTCTCTCCCCCCTTACCCAACCCCCCCCCACAGTTTGAAGACCTCAGCTATTGGGTGACCCATAAGCTTCTGGGTGTTTAGAACCTTGACAGTAGAACACACTCATACACACACGTGCACACACTCCTCAAAGCTCCAACTCACCATCAGGGTTTTATATCGTTCCTCTTCCCTGCATTTAGACTCCAGACCATATTCCATCTCTTTCTGCAGAGGACACAGCCAGTCCTGGAGCTTTACCTGTAGACAGCAAAGCGCATAAGAGATGAATACAGATCTGCTGGGCAAGTTTTTTTTTTTAACAACAAATTTTATTGATTTTCCAGCGTACCAAATAGGCAAAGCCCTGCTGGGTACGTTTTTGCGAGAAATAATATTCACTACAAACCCAGAACCTCATGCTTCTTCCAGTAATACACTTCACATTTTATCACCTTATTCCACCATACTCAGATGGTAAATACAGACCACCCATATGTCACACATATTCATATTTTAAGAACCAGACGCACATTTGAAGTAGCAGTCATACACATCGAGACAATAAGTGACAGACCAAACAATCCCTGATTGAAATCACCGACAACACATTTGCAGAGTGTTAAGTACCAGCAAAACTTGGGTCCCAAAAATATTTTTGATGCTCGACGGGCAGCCATCTGCTTGTCATGAGCTGTGGCACTCTGCTCACCCACAGATATTATTTTGGAATACTGAATACAATAAATCCCTTTAGTTGAATATAAAGGGTTGAAGTCGCGTTGTGAGCCGACAAGTATTGTGGTGCTACAGAATCAGCAGGTTGCAGACTCTGCACTACACTAGACATAGACATCCACTTGTCTTCTTATGGTCTCTACATTTCAGCATACAGCTGCCGCGTATGCCATGCATTTAAATGCTTTAGCATACCAGAAATACCAAATGGGTATTTCTTTCCACTACCTTTCCTGAATTCATTCTGGTACAATTTGCAGGTGACTAATTTTGCAGACTTCTCATTTACTCTGTGTGTAATGGAGAAGAACTTCCATATAAGTGATTTGGGAAAGCTCTCGGGCTGCTCTTCCTCATCGAGGGTCTTCAAGGTACTCTCTAGTCTCCTCCTGATGCCATTCTGTACGTTTTTTTGGTCTACTCCCCCCAAAAAACAGATAAGTCCCCAAAAAATATTGCTGTAAAAGGGCTTGGAACTATTTCAAATTGCATGAACAGTCACACAAACCAATCAGATGTGATTGTACTGAGAGTAAAGTGTACCACTGTACCATTTTTAGGTGCCTAGGCAGAAATTTTAATAAAAACTACATGATTTCTTAGTTATTTATACCTGTCAGCGAACCCCTAGCCTCAAACTTGAAAAGATGACCTCTTCACAGTAAACTAAAAAAATGTTTTAACTTCTGGGTCCCACAGAACTGCTGTGGAACCCGCAAAAGAAAGTAAAGGCCTTGCGCAGTGACGCAGCACTCTAACATTGGCTCTATAGGTCCACAAAAAATCAAAATCAAAGCAGTCATCTGATTTGCCACTGAACGTACACTATTCCAAAAATAAACCAATAAGATGCACACAAAAAAGCCTAAAGCAATTTTCTGAATACACATCCACTTATGGATTATCTATTGTGAACAGGATCTTTGGTTTTTCTAGCAGATATTTTGACAATAGGCTTTGGTCTTCTGGCGCACCCTACTTATAAACATGCCTATGCAACCATACCAGATGTGATCATCCGTTACCTTGTTTAACCCCTTCTGTGCCCCGCCCTTTCCACGCCCTGTGCCGGGCGTTTCATTAGTGGGTGGGGTTCATGACGAGATAGTCTCGTCATGGGCACAGCGCAACCGCGCTCCATGACGAGACTATCTCGTCATGGGCACTGAAGGGGTTAAGATGGAATACTGATTGCACCTGAAACCTTGCTGGTAGGTAAAGCGCACACCATATAACATTAAGTGCAGGCCCTCCGCAATTTCCATTCTATGCAACCACGTGTACGCACAGAAATTCTATGCTGAATATGACTCTATACCCTTTACTACCAATTTTCTTGTTTAAAATCATGTAAGAGGTTATGGAGTAAAGTCAATAAAAATATCATGAATGATGAACTTACACATACACACTATAATCAGTCAGTCAGTCAAAACATATGTTTATTTATACCTCGCTCTTTTAAACAACATTCTTAAAATATATAGTAAACAAATAAAAACCGACATGACACTCACTAAAACTCAGGGTAAAATACATTTAAAACACAGTCCGTCCCATCAATAAAATTCTATCATCTAAAAGCATCTTAAGAAATACAAAACTACAAGAGTTTATGGAGTAAAGTCAATAACAATATCATGAATGATGCACTTACACATACACACTATAAGTAGTTAGTGCCCTTCATGTTGGCATACAATCAGTCCTGGCATGTATGTATTACCAAGAAAGTCTTGGCATACACAAAAACTCTTTGTTCTAGTCTTAGACGATCCTACCCACACAGGGTGGATCTGAACAATAGTACTCTGAGGCATATCAGTCACTCCAATGTGGAGATAGTTGAGGTGGAGACTGGGCCATCGTATCCCTATCTCAAGCTGAACACCTGAGAGAGGCGTAAGTTGGAAACTAAACCTGTCCTTCTCTGGATATCCTACTTTGGTGGCCCAGTTCCACCATCCTTTGCTGAAGCTCCTCAGCCTTTCCAGGGAGGCACAGCTTGTTTTGTGAGTAAGGCAACATCAGAATCTTCCTTGTCCATTTCAACCCTTTAGCTGGTGGCAAGTAGAAGTTCATCACCTTTGGACCAAGAGTGATCATGTGACGTTCTTTTCAGTGCTAACCCACGATCAACCGGGCTCCACCAACTCCAAAAATCAGCCGTTTAGAATGCAGGCACAGGTTTGAGATCTAGGGAATGGCTATTTGTGATGCAGACATAGGGTTGAGCTCAGGAAAACAGGTTTTCAGGATTGAGACACAGGAGTGAACTCCAGAAAGCTACTTTGAGATCCAGCAACCAAACATTCCGATTGTGGGCAAAGGATGCTCAAGACCCCAGTTATTCATAATGTAGAAAAAGGTTTGGTCCCCTGAAGAACAACTATTTAGCACAGGTTTCAGCACCAAACAGCAGTAATTTGGGATGCTGGCACAGTTTTGACATGAAGGTAAGATATATCAGGATACAGACACAGCCTTGCCGCAGGGTCTTGTCAGATGATTTCTTGCCCTGCACCTGGACCTTCCTCCCCAAATGTGTAAGAGGCCGCAAGACTATGCCAAGAACTCTTCTGAGGGTTCACTAGAGCAAACCCTGCTACAACTAAATCCTGCACAAGAGACGAGACTGAGCATGAGAGCAGCCACCAGTTCCCTGCAACAGAAAAGAGGCAGCTAGTGCAATAGAGCAGGAGCAGCGCCTTAGAGGTCTGTGTTAATGAGCAGACAGCAAGAGCGAGAAACCAGGTGCCACCCAATACAGCAAGACCAGAAAAACACAACCACAGCAAGAGAGCAGGCACCAGCTGCATAAAGGACTGGGGCAGGCTTAGAAGCCAGCAATGGCGGACGCGTGAGCCAGTGGCTCCGCACTGACCAGCCATTTATCCACAGGAAAACGCTGATTCCTGCCAAGAGCACGCTTCGGGCTGTATACGGAGATTTACTGGCGTCCCGCTGCCTCTGGAGGTCCTGCATCGGTCGCGGCGCTGAGCCCCGCTGGAGGTGTCAAGGTCTGCGCAGCTGCGAAGTCGGGCCTGGGGGAAGGGCGCGCCGCTGACCCGGACACAAAGCCGAGGTTGAGTTGCGGTGCTCATGGGACCCGCGTCTACGGGGCGCAGTGTGACCCTGCACCGGAGGTGGAAGATACGGCTACCGCCGAGTGGTGAGGAGGGGTGAGTGTGGCCAGCAGTAGAGAGTGAGGTCGGCTGCATCGAAACTGGAGCAGGGGGTGAATCAGGCCTTCTGGAAGACGGCCTACTCACTGGTGGATGGACGGTCCTGTGTGGTGGCCCGCTCGTAGCGAGCCTCTCCCTGTGTTCTGCCTGCAGGGGTGAGTGTGCGACCAGCCACGTGGGCAGGGGGCCCCTTTTTTCTTCCATCGACTTCAACTCTTTGCCTCGCAGCAGCTGGTCTTGATGGTTGGTAGAGGGCAGCGTGAGGATCGCAGAGACCGTCCCGGTCCCCTTCCCTCCCCTCTCTGTTGGAGTCTGACTGCGAACTGTGGAACGGGGCATGGCCTGCGAACCCTGGGGGCATAACGCCTACATAGATTTTCGGCCGGCCTAGGTACGTGAATCCATTGCCGCCGGAGGCCCCTGACCTGGGCTTCTGCTTATGGGAGTCGCCCAATTGTGTGAGACCTTACTTGGGGAACTCGGAGGACACCGGCCTTTGTTACCCCTATTCTCCGCTTGGAGGGCTGATTGCGGAGGAGGAGGGCCCCATAAACCTGCATCACAACAGGGAGTGCCTCGGAGGGGCCCGAGACTGCAGCCGGGGGCCTGCTTTGTGGAATTATGGTGTCAGTGCAGCGGAAATGTGACAGGGGATAGCCGTGAGTCCCTAGATGCTGGCACAGTGATCACTACGACACGGTGAGGGTCTGGTCTCTGGAGTGGGGGATCCCTGGAGAGGCTGCCCTTACTTCTTCACTTTTTGGGGCTCTCCCCCCTTCTTTTCCCCCCTGCTGGGGTGTGGTGTCCCGAGACGTGGCAACCACATAAGAGAGGCTCGACACGGTGGAGTGGGGCCCATGCGTGGAAAGTAACGTTGCACCCCGTGGAGACTTGGATTGTTACTCCTGGGTCCCTACCAGCTGTCTTTACAGTGTCTGGTTTAGAGGAGGCCATAGTGGGAAGTTCTTTGGACTGGGTTGGGGTGCCAGTGGCCCGGGGGAGCAGAAATGGGCAAACCCAGGGTGAAGCTAACGGAGCCAGCCCCGGAACAAGGGGAGGACCAACGGGGAACGACTCAGGGTTCTGCTGAGGCACAAAGCTCTGAAGATCCCGTTCAACAACAGCTGGCTAAGATCCTGGAGGCCATATCGGACACAAAGGAGACACTGCATCAGGATATAAGTACTGTGTTAGTGAGATTGGTGCTTTTACGTGCTGAGCATCAGAAGCTCAGTGACCGGGTGAAGGTGGTGGAGAATGTATGACGTTACAACGCATACATTTACAACGCATGCCTTTACAACGCAGTTTTTACATCGCAACATCCTTTACAACACATAATTTTACATCGCATGCCATTACATCGCATTTTCAGAAACTACCTTTACAACGCATACCATTACATCGCATTATACCTTTACAACGCATACCATTACAATGCATACCATTAGATTGCATTTAAGGTAAGTGTTGGATGGTATAGGGGTAATAATTACTATTCTAACTCCAGTGATTGCAACAGTAGGGTAAGTGTTGGATAGTGTAGGGGCAAAAATTACTATTCCAACTACAGTGAGTGCAACAGTAGGGTAAGTGTTGGATAGTGTAGGGGTGAAAATTACTATTCCAACTCCAGTGAGTGCAACAGTAGGGTAAGTGTTGGATAGTGTAAGGGTATTATGTGTTGTAATGGTATGCATTGTAATGACTTGCGATGTAATGCCTGCGTTGTAGTGACATGCGTTGTAGTGACATGCGATGTAATTGCTGCGTTGTAATGACATGAGATGTAAAGGATGTTGCGATGTAATGACTGCTATGTAAAGGTAGTGCGATGTAATGACTGCGTTGTAAAGGTTGTTTCCCGGTGGTGGAGTCATCCCTTGAGGACTTGACCCCAACCCATCAGGGGACGCTTAAACAGATGGCGGATCTAACTGGCAGGGTTAGAATACTAGAACGCAGAGCAGAGGACAGCGAGGGGCAGAACTGGAGGAATAAAACTGTATTTTTGGCCTCCCGGAAGGGATTTAAAATGGCAATATGAGTCCTACCTGGAACCCTGGCTCCGCACAGTGGTTGCCCCGAAGGTCTAACGTAATTTGATACCCTGGAAAGAGCTCATTGAGTCCCGGCAAGGCCACCAGAGCCGGGTCGTCCCCCGAGACCGGTGGAAGCCAAATTGTTACATGATAGAGACAGGGACATTTTGTTACAAAAAGTCCGCTCCGATGGTCCATTTGAGGTCAACAACAGCAAGGTCTCAATCTTCCCGGACTATACCTTTGAAGTACAACGAAACCGCACATCTTTCTTGGAGGTTAAGAAGTCGCTGAGAGATGAGGACCTCCAGTATTCCCTTATCTTCCCTGCCCGGCTACTTAGAATTGAGAATGGTAAGACACATTTCTGCGACAGTGCTTTTGCAGCTCGTAAATGGTTGGAGGAGTACAAGACCAGGGCCCCCGAATGGGGTGGGACCAAGTGCCGCCCGGCCAGGCCAGACGGAATGGAAAGCGCGCTGGGAGATGGCTGCCGAGGAGCGCCACAAAGAAGCCAAGCCCTTCCCAAACAGAGCGAGAACGAGCGGTGACATTGCAAGCAGTGGCAGAAATAATGCAGGGATATAGGCAGCAGTCAGAGGTGGGCTTGCTAGAGCAGAGTTTTCTGTTTGAAAATTCATTGGGTTTTGAAGCTCTGGTTTGTCTATTTGTCATATTAATTACTAATTATTAATTATTAATTATTTGTTTTGTGTAAGTGTTTTATACTGATCAACCTGTGTGTTTTAACAAGAAAGAATTACACGTGGGAACGCATATGTGTGCTGATTAATAATAACGTGCATGTTTACATATTTAAATGTTGCTGAGTGCTGTTTATTTTTAAAGCACGAAACGCATTCGAATTAATGCTTTTCTATGTTGCAAAGGCTAGATAATTACTTACACATAAGGGTATTAGTGGGGTTAACACTGTTTAATCACTATGCTGTGGTAACGTTGTTTTTGTCTCTTTCAATTAAGATGGTCTATTGTGGCCTATTGAGGCCTAACTAAAGATGGCCGACATTTAGAGCCTGGTTTCGAGTGAAAGTTTGTAATGGAAAAGGCCTTGCTGAATATGGATGCGAGTCATCTGTCCACAGTCCTTGCCTGGTTAAAACATTCCGTGAGGACAGTAGCAGTTCTGGGCATGTCTCCAGATGCTTTGGGACGACAGCCTTGGCAGCCTTGGAAAACAAAGGAGCTTTAAAGAAAGACTCTGAGCTCTGAGCTCATCGGAGGAAATGTGTGGAAGTTAAGAAGATACATTCAAAATGTTTAGTTCCTGTTCTGTCTTTTTATTTTTGTGATTTTTCTGAGCGGAGATTTTTCCAAATGTAACGAAGCTACATCCTTTCCTTCTCGCTTTGCTCGGAGACTCAGCGGACGTAGAGAAAACTTTTGTTTCTTTCCTTTGTTCAGAACAATATAAAAATTGTTAGCATAGAGAGGGTCTTTGCCACTTTGCCATTTTCTTCCCAAACCTGCATTGGTGAGGATCGATGCTGTAAGGACAACAATTCGAGAGACTCTACTGAGAGACCTGTCCTGACCCGTTCTGACATTTAGCTAGAATAGGTAACTATGAGAATGATGATTTATTCTGATTTACTTTCTTTGACTAATTTTAGATAAAGTACCATACTTTTGAATACGGTGTTGGTTATTATTTCTTGTCAATTATTGAGTACTATGTTTTGATTATTATGGTATAGATTGTTTAGATTATGTTTCAGGGCAGTTACAATAAGCAGGTCTTATCGACCTCGATATAGATGCAGGGTGTTTAGGAGTTTCCTTCCCACAGGTTCAGTGCTGGTAGAGTATTTGAGCGTATGTTAGTGAAATGGGCCCTAGTGTGTGATGAGTGTATGTGCGTGTAACTGTGAAATTACTCTATCCGTGGAAGTGAGGATATTATATACACCCTGATCTCTATCAATTTCCTGGTAGCAAAGGATGGTTATTGATGATTGTCTTGATCTGATTAGATTGCTTGTACATTAGCTTATTGATTATTGATTATTGATTGATGTTGGTATATGTACTAATACTATATGTTGGAGTCGTCATGTTGAGTTATATGTAGTGCTTCTGGAACTTGGGAGCTAGTAGCAGTTCCGTAGTAGGGCAGAGGGAAGTATATGCTGCTCTCGGGAAAGACGGGATTGTAGGGAAAAAACGTGTGACAATTGAAGTTGCGCGTCACATTGTCTTGGTTCGGAATTAGTGACATTGTCGTATGTTACTATTAGATATTTCTGGTATATAAGGTGTGTGTATGGTAGCGAAGGTTATCTGTGAAACTCTGGTCTTAAGTCCCAGGGATCCGTAAGGTTCACCGTTAAAGCTTATCGCGGGAGAAGTAATAGGTATTCTCTGAGCTTGTTTGAGGAACTGGGCAGAGGTAAGCTGCTTGGTTAACGTGTGCTATAATTCTGTAGTGGGACAGATAGTTCGCTGTTCTCGGGAAGCAGGATTCTGTGTGTATGTACTATATTTTCTTGTATGAATGTGCGTGAATGCTTATACATTTAATTGATTGTAAGACTCTTTGGACAAGTCCTAGAGGAAACAGTTAAGGGTTGTATGAAAGTTGTTGACTCTTGAGAAATAGATTTTCTTTACTATTCTGTGGTTAGCGAAGCAGACAATGGAGATGTTTATATGTTGTAACTAATAGATTTTGTAGAAATTTTGACACGAAGTCTACTGAGAGATTTTGTAAAGGAGGGGTAGACAGGAGACAGGAGACAGGCGACTGCAGCGACTGCTGACGTCAAACAGACCGCGCTCTGATTAGATAGTGGATCAGAATAGTGTTCGCGCTGGGATTGGTGCGTTGGTGTGAGTCGCGCAAGGATTGGAAGAGCTATTCTAGTGACGTAGACGCTCCAGGATTGGTGCGTTAGTGTGAGTCGCGCTGTTATTGGTTGAAAATTCGTATTGTATATTTGAAATACGGAAGGGATTAGAAAGTTTTGGTAAACGCTAAGATGTATTACCAAGAAGAGAAAAAGAAGAAGACATTCTTTGGAAAAATTAAAAAGTGGTTTGACAAGGATAAAGATGTTAAGACGAGAGAGGGTGAATTGTTACCTCCAGCGAAAACACCTGCATCCTTCATGGCTGCGAAATATGGGTATCATACCTGTATATGGTTGGAGAATTGGGTTAGGTATACCAAAGAGGATGGTGTTCTAGCATTTCCAGAACATGGTTCATTTAATCTGGCCGTGTTGAGAAATTTACGGGAAAAGATGTTATGTCTTGACCCAAGACCAAGGCCGACACAGTTTGAGGCTTTAGTGGAATGGGAAGAGGAAGTTCATGAACGAGAAAAGCAGAGGTCTGGAGGACATTACAGGTATATGTTTGGGAGGAGACATGATCGTGAAACTCATCATGATCGAATGAAAAGATGGCGAGATGCTAGTATGTCAGAGGGATTATATCCGATGAGAACAGTTGAAGGGGGAGCAGAAAGGGTTCCTGAGTCAGAAGTGAGAAGATATGGAGTTAATGAATATGAGGATGAGGTCTTGAATGACATGATTTACAAGAGACCACCTCCATATAGACCAGAACCAGACGAGAGTACACCAATTGTTTCTCCGATAAGAGATACAGTGAGTAACATTGAAAATGTGACACCTGAGTTAAGAAGTGGTAATCCTTTCAGGGAGAGAGAGAGAATCGAGGTGGTGACGGAAATACAAGAGAATTAGCCAGAACTACAACAGAGCTGACTGAGAAGATTAGGGAGTTAACAAAGAATCTGGAAGCTGTTACGGTGCCTGTAACTATAGGTCCGGTTATGCCTGTGTTTGACAAGCAGAGGACAGGTGAAAATGGTTTGGTGATTCCATATGTTGGGAATAAGTTGACAAGTTCAGCTGGTCCCTCAGGAGATTCAGGAAGAAGGACAGAAAGTAGTGATCTGAGACAATCTAGACATGACACATGTAGTGAAGGACTGGATGCTAGTGAAGCTAGTTGTTCAGGGATGCCGATTTTAGAACCGCAAAAGAAAGTGGTTCCAGTGAGAAAAACTACAGAAATAACAGCTGAAGATTTGAATGATTGGATGAAAGTTCTTCAGAAAAGGGATAAAGATTCACAAGTGGTTGATGTGGCTAGGTTACGTGTTGAATTAGAAGAGCTTGTTGCAGGGACAGTTCCAACAGAGATTCTAAAAAATCGTCATGAAGGTGAGCTGTTGTTCATGTGTAAGAACATTACCTGGAGAGCGAGAAATACACACGACAGGTTAAGAGCAATAGCGAATGAACAGGGAGTTGACATTGATAAGGTGAAAGCTTTGCAGAAAACTTACAGGATGGATTTTACGGACAAGGATATTGAAAATCTGAATGGTACTGGTAGAACAGGACAGATTAAGGAAATGGTCGCATTATTGCGAAGATGGGGAGACGTAGAAAAGTGGAAGGATAGGTGGTACAAGAAAAGAGAAGAATCTGGAGATAGGACTTATTCAGCATTTCCTGTGAGAGAAAAGGAGAAACCAGTGGATAATTATCCTATGAGAGAAATACCTGGAGGAGGATATGTACATGTTCCATGGACCAGACAGGATATTTTATCATTTACGAATGATTTCCCTCGATTGAGAGAAAAGCCCGTCGAGTGGTATAGGCAGGTAGATAGGTTTGTGAAATTGTCAAAAGTGCTGTGGATTGACCTGAATAGTCTGTTTGATATAATTGTTCCAGCAGACTTGTGGACTGAGTGTAAAATAGTTGTGAGTTGGCCTACTGAGGAATATCCAAGAGATCCGAGAACAGGAGCACCAGATCCAGAGGTAATGAGAAAGTATGATCAGGTGATGGTATACCTGAAGAGTAAAGTACCTGCAAAAGAGACAGACTGGGTTAAAATAGATCGAACACAACAGGAAGCAAAAGAATCAGTTCATGCTTTTTACGAGAGGCTGATACTGGCATTTAAACAATTCAGTGGAGATGAACACCTGGTTGACAAAGATTTGAGTCATTTTGTATACAGATTTGTATATGGCCTGAGACCTGAGATTAGTGAGAGAATTCGTGAGCACACAGTGGATTGGCAGAGTAAGAAAATAGATGAGATTCTGAGACATGCAAAATACTTCAGTGATGAAATTTAAGCAAAACAAAGAAAGCTGAAAGAGAAAGCAATGTGGGCACAAGTGAAGGTTGCGGAAAGACAGGAAGCACAATTAGTGGAACAGGCGAATAATGCAGGAAATAATGCAGGGAATAGACCTAGATATGCAGGAAAAGGAAAGGGGAATCTTGAGGAAGCAAAGAAAAAGTTCCCATGTCACAACTGTGGCCAATTGGGACATTGGAGATCCGAGTGTACTAATCCACCATTAGTGAATAATGAGGGTAAATCCTTAAATCAACAGGTGCAGAACGAAGGAAATAATCAACAGCAGCAACAACAGAAAGTTGTGAGACAGCAGAGTCAAGAGCCAAAACCGCCCTTGCCGCAGAATAGAGGGTCACAAAAGTATAATCAGGATTCAGGATTCTACAATGATGAACAGGTAAACAAACCAAGACGTTCTAACCAGGTACAACAGTACTTGTTAAAGAATGAAGGGAGTGAGTCTGAGGGTGATTATTGACGGTGCCGAAGAGAGGAGGAAGAGTGCATACTTAGTGCAACTCTAGAAATAGACCAGGCAGGACCATTTGTAGATGGGAAAATAAATGAGGAAAGTGTTACTTTTTTAGTAGACACAGGTGCGACAAGATCAACTGTCAGGTCAACAGATATTAGAAATCTTCCTCTCTCGGATGAAGCAATCCAAGTAGTTGGTGTAGCCAATACACAAATCAGGACACGTCTTACTGAACCAGTAAGAGTGCAGATAGGGAAATTTTCAGACATGCACAGGTTTATTGTCTGTGACACTAGTCCAGTGAACCTGTTAGGTAGGGACCTATTGTGCAAGATGAACTGCACAATTTTCTGTACACCGGATGGAATAGCCTTTGAGACACCAGATGAGGATGTTTTGTACCGAATGACTCTAGGAAATAGAGAGAGTGAAATGGTTGGTGCATTTGCTGTGTTTAATCCGGAGGATTTGCCTCGAGAGTTGAGAGACACAGTGAAAAGAACAGTTTGGGATTTTACTGGAGAGGATGTGGGATTGATGAATAATGTAGATCCTGTGAAAATTTCAGTGAAAGAGGGAATTACGTATCCTAACATTCCTCAGTACAAAATGACACCAGAAATAATTGAAGGAATAACTCCTATAATTGAGAAAATGATTCAGCAGGGAGTTCTGAGAGAACTACTGAGTAGTCCGTGTAATTCACCAATAATGGGGTTGAAAAAGCCAAATGGGAAATTTAGGATCGTACAGGATTTGAGAAAAGTTAATCAAATTGTGGTAGCATGTTGTCCTATTGTGCCAAATCCATCAGTGATTTTGTATCAGATTCCACATGATGCTGAGTGGTACACAGTGATTGATTTGTGTCATGCGTTCTTTTCAATTCCATTGCATCATGACAGTCAGCCGATTTTTGCATTTAGGTTTGGCCAGCGTATTTTAGCATGGTGTCGTATCCCACAGGGGTATACGGAGAGTCCTTCGATATTCAATCAGTTATTGAAAAAATCATTGGAGAGCTTGATCATGCCTGAAAACTCAGTACTAGTGCAGTATATTGATGACCTACTTGTGGCATCAAAGACACGTGAAGCTTGTGAAGTAGATACTATAGCTTTACTGAATCATCTGGCAGATGGAGGGTTAAAAGTATCTCCAGCAAAATTGCAATTCTGTAAGAAAGAGGTGCATTATCTTGGACACAATATTGAAAAAGGTCTGAGAAAAGTGACTGATGACAGGATCAAAATCATCAGGGGAATGAAAGCCCCGAAGACCCAGAGGGAAGTGAGAATGTTCCTGGGTATGGTGGGTTATTGTCGTCAGTGGATAATTAATTTTTCCCTGATAGCAAAGCCACTGATTAAACTGACAAAAAGTGAGATGACAGACCCATTGGAACTAGATGGAGAACAAATGGCAGCATTTGAGGAGTTGAAGAGCAGAATGTGTGAAGCTCCTGCTTTGGGTATGCCAGACTATGAAAAGGAGTTTGAATTGTACTGCAGTGAGAGAAATGGACGTGCACTTTCAGTGTTAATTCAGGAACACGGATTACTGAGAAGGCCTATTGCGTACTTCTCATCGACACTTGACCCTGTAGCTATAGGTTTACCAGGTTGTTTGAAATCTGTGGCTGCAACATGCAGAAGCCTGGAACAGAGTGAGGGAATCATAATGGGATATCCTGTAAGGGTATTCGTACCTCACAATGTGGCAATTCTTTTGACAAGAAGTAGAACCCAGTACATGTCACATAGTCGGCTGACTAAATATGAGAAAGTGATTCTGGGAGCATCAAATGTGACTCTTGAGAGATGTGTGAATGTGAATCCAGCGACATTGTTGCCGGATATTGAAAATGTGGGTGTGAAGACAGAAGATGATCATAATTGTTTGGATGTGCTTGATTACTGTACAAAACCGAGACCAGACATAAGGGATCTTCCCTTACATGAGAGTGATCATGTGTTGTTTGTGGATGGATCATGCCTGAGGAATGATGAGGGTGTGCTATGTGCAGCATATGCAGTGTGCAAGGTTTCAGAGGTTATGGAAGCATCACCATTGAAAGGAGTGAAATCTGCGCAAGTTGCTGAATTGGTGGCGTTAACAAAAGCTTGTGAAATTGGGAGAGATTTGAGAACGACTGTGATGACTGATAGTCAGTATGGATTTGGAGTTGTGCATGATTTTGGCCAACTTTGGCTACAAAGAGGTTTCTTGACGTCGAGTGGGACTCCAATAAAGAATGCTGAAGTGATTGGGAAATTACTTGAGGCGATACAGTTGCCTAAAGAGTTAGCAGTTGTAAAGTGTGCTGCCCATGGACAAGGAGATGATTTTGTGACAGTTGGCAACAGATATGCTAATGACATTGCGCAATACTGTGCAAAGAATAATCAGTCTATTAATCGGGAACGAGAAAGTGAAATGTCTTTTTGTTCTGTGATGTTTACTAATGTCTTAGAGACGTGGGATGAAGTGAAACAGTTGCAGGATGAGGCAGGAAAGGAAGAGAAGAAAGACTGGATTAAGGCAGGTTGTGCCCCAAGAGAAACAGATCATGTTTGGGTCTATAGAGATGGCAGACCAGTAATGCCGAACTCCATTTTGTCGTCAATGGCAAGAATGTATCATGGCCAGGGACAATTGGGGAGGGATGCGATGATCAGGTCGTTTAAGCAGACCTGGTACAATGCAAAATTCAGGACAATTGCAGAGAGCATCTGTCAAAGATGTTTGATTTGCCAGCAATTTAACACTGGGAAAAAGACAGTGGTGAGTCTGGGAACAATAGGCAGAGAAGGAGGTCCTTTTACAAGAATGCAGATTGATTTCATTGAAATGCCCCAAGTGAACAGACTGAGGTATGTTCTAGTGGTAGTCTGTTTGTTTTCAAGATGGGTGGAGGCCTATCCGACTAGGAGAAATGATGGAATAACAGTGGCAAAATTACTGTTAAGAGAGTTGATTCCTAGGTACGGGTTTCCAGTAACGATTGAGTCTGATAGAGGTGGACACTTCTATAATGAACTCATGAGTTTGATTTGTGAAGCATTAAGCATACAGCAGAAGCTACATTGTGCATACCGACCAGAGGCTTCTGGTGTGGTTGAGCAGATTAATGGCACAATCAAGAACAGGATTGGTAAGATGTGTTTAGCCACTGGTATGAAATGGCCCGATGTTTTGCCTCTAGTGCTGATGACTATCAGATCTACTCCAGATAGAACTACTGGTTTAAGTCCGCACGAGATAATCATGGGACGTGCAATGCGACATGCATTTGTACCTGTCAATAAGTTGATGACAATAACTGATGACATGATTTTGGATTACTGTAAAGGCCTGGCTGACGCAGTTCATTCTGTGTTTCACCAGGTTGGAGAAGAAGCTACCACACTTGAGAAGAAGCAAGCTCATGATCTGAGTCCAGGGGACTGGGTGAGGATTAAGGTGCACAGAAGAAGAAATTGCTTGGTTCCAAGGTGGGGAAGGCCAAGACAAGTCATTCTTACTACGACAACTGCAGTAAAGTGTGCTGGAGTGAAAAACTGGGTACATGCGAGTCATACTCTGAGAGTTCCAAACCCAAAGGATGGGACTGGTAAGGAGTATTTTGAAGAGTCAGATTCCAGTGATGATGAAGATACAGAACCAGTGAGAAAAGAAGCAGAAAAGGCTTCAAGTGAACCACTGAGAGTCTCAGAGAAGAGATCAGATTCTGTAAAAGAGCCTGAAGTTCTGAAAAGCAGTGAAAGAAAAAGAAAAGAAAAGAGTAATTCCACAGAGACTACTCCTGAATCAGAAGAGGAGGAGATTGAAGAACCACTTGAGATTACACTTGAAGAAGCAGGGTCAGAAGAAGATAGAGAGGGACAGATTGCGGAAGACCCCCGAGGAGGTGTAGGGAATATTCTTGACAAGCTAGGTGAAGGGACAAGTAGACAGCAAGAAGATTGCGTGTCGGAGACCCGAGGAGGGACAGAAGTAGGGAAGTCTCAAACAGTGGTGAAAAGGACTGTGGAGCAAAAGAAAACTGCTGAAGAACCAGAGGCATTTGAAACAGAATCGGATGAAAGTGAAAATGAGAAATCAGAGGGTCGAGTTCTGAGAAAGAGAACTTGGATTGGAGAAAGAAATAATACAGAAACAAGACCGAAAAAGGTTGTAAGAGGAGATCTTTGGCCTAACAACAGAATAAAGAGGCTGAGATACAGAGTGATAAGAGCAAATGACTCGAAAGCTGAACAAGTGAATGAGGTGACGAGTCAAAATCCAGCAAGAGGTGAAAAGAGAAAAGTGTCAAAAGAACCAGAAGAAATCAAGAGAATAAGAAAACCTAACCAGAAGTATAGGTCGCCGGAATGGACGTACGTGGCACTGTCTGAAGGTGAAGAGGCAGAAAGTCAAGGAAATCCAGAGGAGACCGTACGAGAAGTGGTTGAGGAAGATACTGGTGAAATCCTGAAAGTAATCTTGACTGATATTGATGAAAAGTCGGATACTGAGGATATCGTTGGAGATCTAATACAATTTGATGTTGAAGAGAATGAAGTAAAGAGTGATGAATATCCAAATTGAGTGAACAGAAGAAATAACTTGGAAAAGTGAAGAGAAGAAGAAAACTGAAATTGATTGTCTGAAGTAATCCAGAATTTAAAAAGTCTCAAGTAGTGGAGTAGTAGAGGCTAAGTCAAAAGACACGGTCAAAGTAGTAAAATGGCTAACATAGAGAATAACCAAAATAGATGTGCCTTCTTAAGAAGATGGTGTAAGATGTGCTGCTGCTGTACTGGAATATTAATGCTACTATGGGGTGTTTTAGTTTTATTAGTTACAATAGGTACAATTGAGATGCATACAGAGAATGTGACAAATGCAGAAAAGAGTTCACAGAAAGTAGTTCCGACTAGAATTAGTAATACTTACGTACATAAAGATAGGTCAATTAATGATTTTTCTAGTAATGTTTTTTCAAAGTTGTTATACGAATATGTGAAAACAATGGAAGTTAGGGATTGCTACGTTTGTATGCAATTACCTGCATCCGTTTCAGTGGGTGTTACTTATCACCATTTACCAGCTACGTATGGAATTTCTTGTAGTGTTTTAAGTAGTGTTTTTTATTTGTTAGGGAAAATAGATTATAAGATGTCTAACAGAGATAGTATTTTTGGGCACTTGCCAATGAACAAAGAGCTGAATCCAGCTAAAGAAGCTAACATGTTTGGTGAAATTTTTATTGAGAAAGAAGGATTAACATTAGATTACATTTTTAAGAACAATTTAACTTGCAGTCTGAAAGAAGAGGAGAAAGCTTTCCTAAATATGGTGGAGGAAAGAAGATTGAGCATGCATGAGAAAGCAGGGAAATATAAAGCGAGTGAGACAATTTGGGACATTGAGATGGGAAAAGAATTGAGAAATGGGGCTAGTCCAACTTTAGCTCTAGATGCACCACAGAAGGGTAAGCTGTGCATTACAAGAAGGAAATCCCAATATGATACATACTTTGTTGGGACTAGTGAGTGTCATGATACATACTTCATTGCAACAGGATGGGGTTTCAGAGGTGGAGAAGATACAATTTTCCCAGGAGTATACTATGTTTGTGGGAACAAGGCTTATTACAAGTTGCCTGACCATTGGTATGGCACGTGTTATGTGGGCCTGGTCTTTCCAAAGATCTTTCATATAGATAGAATAGAAGATGTAGAACATATTAATTTACTAATGCGTTTCAAGAGAGAAACTTGGTCTGAAATTGTAGGTGATATATTTGGAGCTTTAATTCCAGCACTGGGAATTTCTTTGAATGCTTATGGAATTCGGAAACTGTCAACAGTGGTGGATCACTTATCGACAAATACCGCTGGAGGGTTTCTTTTGGTGAATACGGAATTGATTGCCGTACGTGCCATGTCTATGCAAAATCGACTTGCCCTTGATATTCTATTGGCCAAGGAGGGTGGAGTCTGTGGAATGCTGAAAGTTCAACATTGTTGCACTTACATTCCTGACGAAAGCAAAGACCTGAAGGTCTATATCAAAAATATTACTGATTTGCATGAAGAATTAGTACCACTTGAAGCTGAAAGTATCTGGACTAAATTAGCTAATAAGGTGATAGCTGTTAAGAGTTTTATTGCAAAAATAGGTAGTACTATTATAGGTAAGATATTGTTTCCTTTAACTTGTATAATTGTTGCTTTATTGATACTTAGATTGGTGTGTTTGTGTTGTAAAAACAGGGGAGGGAAAAAGAAATTAATTAAAAGAAATAATGAAAAGAGAAATAAAAGGCTGAAAAGAGAACCACAAGAAATTGAATTAGAAGAATTGAGGGAGAGTGTCTACTTAGAAACAAAGAGGGATGATGAAAGAGTGACTGGTGTGTAGTGTTGTGTAAGGAGAAAAAGACATTTCCGATTTCTCCCAAAATGGGACTAAATTTTCACTAATTTTTTTTTTGGGTTATTTGGTGATAAAATCACCAAAGGGGGGATTGCTAGAGCAGAGTTTTCTGTTTGAAAATTCATTGGGTTTTGAAGCTCTGGTTTGTCTATTTGTCATATTAATTACTAATTATTAATTATTAGTTATTTGTTTTGTGTAAGTGTTTTATACTGATCAACCTGTGTGTTTTAACAAGAGAGAATTACACGTGGGAACGCATATGTGTGCTGATTAATAATAACGTGCATGTTTACATATTTAAATGTTGCTGAGTGCTGTTTATTTTTAAAGCACGAAACGCATTCGAATTAATGCTTTTCTATGTTGCAAAGGCTAGATAATTACTTACACATAAGGGTATTAGTGGGGTTAACACTGTTTAATCACTATGCTGTGGTAACGTTGTTTTTGCCTCTTTCAATTAAGATGGTCTATTGTGGCCTATTGAGGCCTAACTAAAGATGGCCGACATTTAGAGCCTGGTTTCGAGTGAAAGTTTGTAATGGAAAAGGCCTTGCTGAATATGGATGCGAGTCATCTGTCCACAGTCCTTGACTGGTTAAAACTTTCCGTGAGGACAGTAGCAGTTCTGGGCATGTCTCCAGATGCTTTGGGACGACAGCCTTGGCAGCCTTGGAAAACAAAGGAGCTTTAAAGAAAGACTCTGAGCTCTGAGCTCATCGGAGGAAATGTGTGGAAGTTAAGAAGATACATTCAAAATGTTTAGTTCCTGTTCTGTCTTTTTATTTTTGTGATTTTTCTGAGCGGAGATTTTTCCAAATGTAACGAAGCTACATCCTTTCCTTCTCGCTTTGCTCGGAGACTCAGCGGACGTAGAGAACACTTTTGTTTCTTTCCTTTGTTCAGAACACTATAAAAATTGTTAGCATAGAGAGGGTCTTTGCCACTTTGCCATTTTCTTCCCAAACCTGCGTTGGTGAGGATCGATGCTGTAAGGACGGCAATTCGAGAGACTTTACTGAGAGACCTGTCCTGACCCGTTCTGACATTTAGCTAGAATAGGTAACTATGAGAATGATGATTTATTCTGATTTACTTTCTTTGACTAATTTTAGATAAAGTACCATACTTTTGAATACGGTGTTGGTTATTATTTCTTGTCAATTATTGAGTACTATGTTTTGATTATTATGGTATAGATTGTTTAGATTATGTTTCAGGGCAGTTACAATAACCAGGTCTTATCGACCTCGATATAGATGCAGGGTGTTTAGGAGTTTCCTTCCCACAGGTTCAGTGCTGGTAGAGTATTTGAGCGTATGTTAGTGAAATGGGCCCTAGTGTGTGATGAGTGTATGTGCGTGTAACTGTGAAATTACTCTATCCGTGGAAGTGAGGATATTATATACACCCTGATCTTTATCAGGCTCGCGCTTCCTGAGGGGCACGGAGGGCTCGGAATCGGATTCCTCCAATGCGAGCAGTTTAATTCTACCAAAGATCACCCCGAAGACAGCAGACGCGATGTGGAGTGGACTCGGCTGTGTATTCTGGGCCCCTGGAGGCGGCGGGCAGCATTGTAACATCACAATACAATGGTTCAGGTTTGATTAACGGGACGGTCGGTGCCTGGCATGGTCCCCTGATATTCTGTTTACAAACTTGAGACACTGATCTAGGTCACGACCCCCTGAAGGACCTCACCATAGTTGGTTTGGACCTCGATTGACTATTAACTTTGAAGGGTTTGGGTGGGTGGCCGTTGCCATACTGCTCTGGGAATTAGGGAGTTGATCCATGTTGGGATTTTTTCTTCTTCTCTTGTTTTTGTTTCCATTTTTTTTGGTTTTCCACTTGCATCAGTCCTGTCTTGCCTATGATGCGGGTGCTGCTCTGTCTTATTGCAAAAACAACAATTGATGGACAGAATGCAGAACAATGTCATACATTCACCCCAGTACAGAGATCTGGGCCTAAATCCATCGTTTTTTTGCTCACCATGCCATTCCAGTTTGAACCCAGCCATATGCAAATCAGTCTTGACCCTGTGCCCCATGGGAACAGTCCAGCCCGAACTGCCAAGCCAGGTCCTCCCTGGACTGGAAACAAGCATCCTAGGACCGGTTTCGGGCTTTCAGCCCTCGTCAGCCAGGATAGCTTGATTCCAGTGGCATGGAGAGCACGGGACTCACGTCTGAGCATACCCTTCCCACTCGGGGTGACAAATGCAAAAACAACAATTGATGGACAGAATGCAGAACAATGTCATACATTCACCCCAGTACAGAGATCTGGGCCGAAATCCATCGTTTTTTTGCTCACCATGCCATTCCAGTTTGAACCCAGCCATATGCAAATCAGTCTTGACCCTGTGCCCCATGGGAACAGTCCAGCCCGAACTGCCAAGCCAGGTCCTCCCTGGACTGGAAACAAGCATCCTAGGACCGGTTTCGGGCTTTCAGCCCTCGTCAGCCAGGATAGCCTGATTCCAGTGGCATGGAGAGCACGGGACTCACGTCTGAGCATACGCGAGTCCCTTGCTCACTTTGCCACTAGATTCAAGCAAGCCTGGCTGAAGACGGCTGAAATGCCAGAAACCGGTCCTGGGAAGCTTGTTTCCGGTCCAGGGAATACATGGCTTGGCAGTTCAGGCTGGACTGTTCCCATGAGGCACAGGGTCAGACTGATTTGCATATGGCCATGTCTGAACTGGGGTGGCAGAGTGGGCTAAAGAACGGTGATGGATTAAACCCAGATCAGTTGACTGGGGGTGAGTGCTTGTAATGTTCAACACTCCGTCCATCATTTCCTTTGGTTTTTGCTTTGTTCGCCATAAGTTGGCAGGGTATGCTCAGACGTGAGTCCCTTGCTCACTTTGCCACTGGATTCAAGCAAGCCTGGCTGAAGACGGCTGAAATGCCAGAAACCGGTCCTGGGAAGCTTGTTTCCGGTCCAGGGAATACATGGCTTGGCAGTTCAGGCTGGACTGTTCCCATGAGGCACAGGGTCAGACTGATTTGCATATGGCCATGTCTGAACTGGGGTGGCAGAGTGGGCTAAAGAACGGTGATGGATTAAACCCAGATCAGTTGACTGGGGGTGAGTGCTTGTAATGTTCAACACTCCGTCCATCATTTCCTTTGGTTTTTGCTCTGTCTTATTGGCCATGGGGGATGGGGGGGGCAGGAGGTTGTGGGGGGGGGGATGGCTTACTTAGCCAGCAATGGCAGCACAACAGCAGTCATTGAAATTCCTCACGTGGAATATTAAGGGGATGGGGTCCATGTCTAAACGTTATGGTATCCACAATTATATTAAGAGGCGAGGCGTGCAGGTAGCCCTCCTGCAAGAGACTCACCTGCTCAGTTGCTGAGGTGAAAGATTATAGACCCCCCTCCATGCTCAAAACTGACTTTAAGATCCTCAGTAAAGTACTGGCATTTCTGTTGCTCCCGCATATGCAGGCCCTGATCCATCCGGACCAGAACGTGTTTATTCCCTCCCGTAATACCTCATATAACCTCAGCCACCTATACTCGGTGCTCTACCACCTGGAAGCACACACCCTCCGGCGGGCTGCTATCTTATCAATTGACCTAGAAAAGGCTTTTGATACTGTGGGGTGGGACTACCTGTTCGCAGTTATGAAGGGCCTGGGCATGGGGGACGGCTGGGTGGCTTGGGTACGACTGCTTTATACCTGCCCCACAGCCAGGGTAAGGACTAGCAAAACCATCTCCCCGCAATAGCGCATAACGCGAGGTACCCGTCAGTGTTGCCCCTTGTCGCCACTCCTTTTCACCTTGGCGATAGAACCTTTGGCTGTACTATTTAGACAGGGGGTGAAGGCATGGGTTTGTTATCAGGGGGACGGACATATATCATCTCTCTTTATGCGGACAATCTATTAGTGTATCTTTGCGACGCTGTTCAAGAGACGGAAACGGCTTTACAATATCTTGAGACGTTTGGGGAGTTGTCAGGCTTGCGAGTTATTAAGCGTACGCCATACCCCTTCCCAGTGGCTGGACCAATGGCGCGTCCCCTCGAGCCACCCGTGGACCTTAATTGGGCGTTGTACACCTTCAAATATTTGAGTGTCCAGATCTTCCACTCTCTGGAGGACTTGAGAGAGGGAAACCTGGGTAGAGCATTCAGTTCTGGGGTACACTACGCCTCCCCATCATGGCTAGGATATCCTTGGCGAAAATGGTCATGCTCCCCGTGTATTATATTACTTTGCTAATATGCCAGTGTTAATGCCTGCGGCATGGTTCCGCAACCTGGATTCCCTGGTGAGGGACCTAGTTTGGGGGGACAGTAGGTGCAGAGTGTCGCTTAAAGTATTGAGACGCTCCATAGACACAGGAGGCTTGAGTGTTCCTGACTTCGAGCTCTATCAGCTTGCTGCCCAGATGCAATGGTTGTCCCAATGACTAGAAGGAGTGAACGTGGACGGGACTTTCTTGGCGGAACCCGGTCAGAGTCCCCGTCTATTGTTGGCAAAGCTTCTGATACACACAACAAAAGTTTCCTACAATACCATACTGCAGTCCACAGCACTGCAATGCTGGAGACGTAGCATTAAGAGGATACATGATAACCCAAAATGTTCACCGGAGTTGCCGCTGGTGGGACTGCCTCACGGTGAGCAGCAGCAGGTCATGACTGTGGTGCAGTTAGCACCCTGGGCTGCGGTGGGTCTCGAAACCATAGGGAGACTTATCAAGAGAACACCTTGCTTCTCTTTGCAGAACTAGTGGAGGGGTGTGGTCTGCCCCCGGGTCAGTTCTTAGTGTATGAAGCGTTGCAGAGGGCATTCGCAAAGCTATGGTGCCGGAATAGGGAGGAGCCTGAGACACATGCAGTGTTGCATTCACTGGTCACTTTGGTTACTGCGAGACACCAAATTAAATGGTTCTACGTGTCCTTGCTTGAGGCCTCACTGACCCTCCTGCTCCGCTATTGGGAGAAGTGGGAAAGTAATTTTGGGAGGGACCTCACGGACGCAGAATGGGGAAGGGTCCTGAAATCTCCCAAGAAAATATTGCGGAATTAACGATTAAAATATGTACAATTTGATTATGTTCACATGACTTATTTACCACCGCACAGGATCTTTGTTATTTTTGAGGGGGAGCAGAGGCACTGCCCGAAATGCAATCAGGAAGACGTGGGTTTCATGTGACCTGGGAATGTAGGGTCACGCAAATATTTTCGAACACTGCCCTCCCCAAGCTTAACACTACATTGGGTCGAACGCTTGCTTGCACTGCAGAAGTCTGTCTGCCACCAAAAAGGAAAGCGGGACACCGGTTCATGGATCTGGCGCTAGCACTGGCTAGGAAACGTATAGCTATTGAGTGGAAAGCACCTACGGGACCACGAGTGACTGTATGGCGGAGGGAGGTGACGACTTGAGCCGGGGCGGAGGAAAGAGTGTTGCGTCGGGAAGAGACGAGTGGACTGCATGCCTGGGAGTACCCGAGCTCTCGAAGCGATACGGATGGAGGTAGTGAAACCCCCCTCAGACAGCCTGACGAGAGAGACCGGGATAACTCCAATTGTGAGGATTTGACCCGGCCCGTGAGATTGACTGTGTGACAGAAACACCTATGGGACAACATTCCCGCTCCTTGCGAGGGGGGTGAGGACAGTATAGTGGCTGACTGTGCAATAAATAATTGTGGTATGATTGGACACCTTCAGGATCCCAGGCTTCCCCCCGTTCCCCCCCTCCTCTCCCCGGCGGGCACGGATTGAGACTTATGACGTTATACATATAGAGAGTGCCGCGCTGGACATAGACAGGTAGTTGGTATCCCAGTTCTTAACTCCCTGTTTTATGGATTATTGCACATGCAAGACCTGGAGATGGTATGGACACCATATACCCAGACACAACTACCCTGAACGTTACGAGAATGTAGATTGCTACAGGGCTACGTGGGCAGGGGAACAGGCATCATGGATTGAAGACATGTAATGGCAATTCGGGGTGTGTTAGTTGCTGGGAATCGTGCCTACGGGTAGTCCTTGAAATGGAAACATAGAAGTGCAGGTACTCTGTACTAGAGTACCTGCTTCTTTCTAAGAAGTGACGGTACTTTCCAATTAAAAGTATTGCATTTCTCTTGAGAAGTGCCGGTACTCTCCCTCTCAAAATAAAAGCCGGCCCATTTAAAGCACTGCCTACGGGGCCCCGGTCTATAGATATGCTTGAGCTATAGAGTGTTTAAGTATTCATGTTGAAATCTGTATTGTACTGCTCACAAGAACACTTGATTGCCTGTGGCTTTGGAAATGTAATAACTGTAGTGAACGAAATAGATACTGTATATGGTCTATCATATGTTAAAATGCCAATAAAAATAAGTTTTAAAAAAAGGACTGTGGCAAAAAAACTGGTGCAATAGTACAAACATCAACTCCAAATTTGGGCTGTTGGTGGAAAGTATGAGATAGAGAAGGCACCTCACGCAATTAGCACAGGTACTTCAGATATTGTTCTACCCTGGCAGTAGCAGTGCAAGCTTCATTACATACTAGGGAGGTGTACGTGGGTAAGCATTAGGTATAAGCTGTTTTCATATATACAATCCCATTCTTATGATGTGAAGCAGATTTCTTAACTCTCACAGACAAGCACAGCTCCTAATATTATTTCAAAACTAGACACTCAAAAAAACATGCATTGTAGTCTTAGCCCATAGACAGTGACTTCAGAACTGAGAACTCTCACAGGCATTATGCGATTCGTGTACATCTTCTGCTGAAGAGTCCAGAATGTATCTCAAGATGCAGAACACTCACAGACATAACTTGTATTAGAACATTGGAATGTTGGGAGCTCAATTGAAAACAATGGAGTTCTCCGGGCTTCAAATAGCTGGTAGAAGCCCGGAGCTCCAACATACCAATGTTGTTGTTCACAGCTGTTGCTCTTAACAAAGGCCTCGTGGAGCCTGAGGAGATTTCAATCCCCTCAGACTCCGTGAGACTTTTTTTTTTTGTTAGAACATTCTGTTCTCTAGTAGCGGAATGTTTTAAGAGCCTTATAGCCCTCCGTAGCTGGGCTATACTGGCATTAAAGTCCCGCTCCCTTGTTAAAACCCCTCGCCTTCAGCCTCTAATGCTGGAGCGGGCCTTTAATAGCCGGTAGAGCCCGCTCCGGCGGACTCTAAGTCTATATTAAAACATTGGGATGTTGGATGCTCCACTGAAAACAATGGAGTGCTCTGGGCTTCTAATGGCTGGTAGAAGCCCGGAGCTCCAACATTTCAACGTTGTCATTCACAGTTGTTGCTGTCAATAAAGGCCTCATGGAGCCCGAGGGGATTTCAATCCCCTCGTGCTTTGTGAGGCCTTTGTTTTATTTGTTAGAACATTCTGCCCTCTAGTAGCGGAATGTTTTAAGAGCCTTATAGCCCTCCGTAGCACGGCTATATCGGCATTAAAGGTCTGCTCCCTTGTTAAAGGCCCTCGCCTTTGTCTCGGCCCTTTAACGCTGGAGAGGGCCTTTAATGGCCAGTATAGCCTGCTACAGCAGGCTATAAGGCTATATTATTCAGCCTTAGTATGTGTTGAACTCTTTGAGTCTAATTTGAGATGTCAGAATACTAACAGATATACCTTGTACTCTCAGGCAGCCTTTTATACACAACTCTATGACATTTTAATTCGAGAATACCTACATACATAATCTGTGATCTTCTACAATCTCTCTTATTGCGCTCACCATGTGTGCTCTCAGATCCCAGGGGTGTGACAGATAGTCATTGAGCGACCTTTGTCACAGGGCTGCCTATAATAGGCATACTTTTTTACTCGTGGACAGCATTCACTATGGAGTCCTCTCAGTGGCCTAGAAAGAGTGTCAATAGCCCTAACGCAAGCAAGAAAAATGACCCCCCTTGCTCATTGGATAGTATTAAAAAATAGCCTTTTGTTTTGGGTAGTGGGCCCCTCGCACCTATGGACACACATTACTGCTCCTGCTGTACTGAAGATAATCACACTGCTGTTTGTTAGTCTCTTCCTCATCACCTTCCTCCCTATCACTTTCTCACACCCCTACCCACTTCTGCTCTCTGTTCCACTCTCTCACTCATTTGATCTTATGTTTTACCCTCCCCTCTTAGCTTTCCCAGTTTCCTTTCTCCCACACATCGCCCCGTCTTCTCTCTCTTCTATCTACATTTCTCTGAATATCCCTTTAAACTGCCACTCCTTTCTGTCTCCTTCCTCTTTTACATTAATATCTGGACTTCACTTTTCTCTCTCCCTTTCTCTTTTCACTCTGATTAACTTATATCTGCAACCGTTGTATCCCCTTTTACTTTCTCTCTCGTTCTTATCTACTTTGTCCTTCCTCGTTTTCTTCTGCTTGTTACTTCTGTCTCTCCATCCGCCTTTTCTCTCTTCTTTAATTCTCCCTTATTCTCACCTCCATTTTTCTACATCCTCCTTTGTAGCTCACCTCCATAGCTTGTCTTTTCTTTTTTTTGTGACAACTCCATTTCTGCTCTCCTTTCTCTTTCTATACTCAAATATCTCCTCTCCCTCTCTCCTCAATATCTGCCTCCCTTTTTGACTTGCCCTGTCGCTTTCCATTATTTCTGTTCTTTTTATCTTGTCTCCTTTCCTCTCCCAAGGCTTCTTTTTCCACTCATTGTTCTTATTTTATTTTGTTTTTCTCTCAATTGTCAGCACATGCTTTTCTCTTGCTCTGTATGCCCCTGCTCTTCTGTCTTCTCGCCGTTTCTTTACATCTTTTCTGTACTGCCTATCGTGTATCCTATCCTCTCTAGCCGTTCTCCTTCTTTGCAGTTTCTCTGTCCTTACCATTTTCCCTATTCTCTCCTCTGCCACCTTTCTTTTCGCTTTCTGCCTTCTCCATATTTGCCCTCTGTTTCTCTCTCCACAGTCCAATCTCCCCACTCCCTTGCTGTTTCTTCTCCATATCTCCTCTCGAACTCTCGCTTTCCATATTCTTTTATTTCCCTACTATTTTCCTTGTTTTCTCTCACCCCTATCTATTTTCTTTCTCTGTTCTCTGCCCTTCTTATCTTATCTATTATTCTATTGTATTTCTTATCTGTGCGTTCCCTATTTCCTAAATTCTTAGTCATATTTATCTCCCTGCCATCATGTTCTCTCCTTCATATTTCCCTGCCTTATTTTCACACCCTTCCTATCACATTTCTTGTTTTTCCTTCTCCATTAAGTCTTCTCCCTCACTTCCCAAGCTGCCACCTTCTTTCTCTTACCCCTGACCTCTTTCCTTTTGCCTCCGCTTTCTATCTCCCATCCTGCTGTCTTCCTTTGCTTTACCTCCACTGCCTTCTTTCCCTTTTCCTCCTCTAACGTCTTCGTCCTGTTTTCATTCTTCACTTTTCATTCTAACGTCTTGCTCTGTGTTCAACCTGTAAATGCTTGACCGTGACGCCCCTGTAGTCTCTTTTCTGGGTTTGCTAGTGCCTGCCTGGGAACCTGTCTCCCGCTCTGTGACAGCCTTCTCCCAAACCCCAAGGAAGGGACTACAGAGAGCCAGGCCCAGGAAGGCAGTATAAAATGACATTTAGAGGACAACCAGGTTAAAAAAAACGAACTTGAGCAAACGGCTCCATAGACGAATGGTGCCATCCACTTTCAAACCTGCAAAAAGGTGCTAATTCCCCTTTAACCGTATTGGGATGACCCTCTAAAATGCCTGACCTCATCAGCATTTTCAAGGTAAGAGGTTGACAGGTATGACTCTATGGAACAAATGGGTGCCTTATAATCCATGAACACCCAGTGTTGTTCTGGAGCCTCCTTTATTCGTTTGGAGGAAAGACACTGGGATCCCAGATCACCCGCACACATACCTTGTACTCCTCTGCAGCCTCATCTATGGGACTTGCCGAGTGAGTTTTGTGATCCTTGGACTCTCGGCAGACCCAGCATATCATCGTCTGATCTTCTTCACAGAACAGCATCAGCCTCTCCCCGTGCTTCTCGCATAGGATGTCCTCACTGGGCTTCGCCGGGGAGCGATGGAGCTGTTTTGCAATTTCCACAATGCTTCCAAGTTGCCTGTTGGGCCGGAGATTTCTCACCAGAGATGCTTCTCTGCACTGCGGACACGGGAAGTTGTCATCTTTTCCCTCCCAGCAGCGAGTGATGCAGGAGCGGCAGAAGTTGTGCCCACAATCAATGATCACCGGATCATTAAAATATTCCAAACAGATCGAACAGCTTGTCTCTTCCTTGAGATTCCCGAACTGAGATGCTGCTGCGGCCATGACCCCGGAAGCGAAGAGAGTAGAGACTTAGTTTCGATTTCTCTCCCTCTGTCAGGGCGTGCCTGTCTCCACCTCCCTGTGTGCGGGACCTTTCGGTTTTGTACGGAAGGTTCTGAACACGCCAGGCTCGAGACACATGCCTGTCTGGGGGCCTGAAGTGCAGCTTCTCGCTGTGTGCGAGGGAAGTATGAATACAGTGTCTCAATCATGGACCTGAGTGAGCGACGCGTATATTCCGGTATCTTGTAAAGTAAAACAGTCTGCGCGTGAACTGCTCTGCTGCTGTACACATCATATATCAATTTTTCAAAATTCTTCGCCGTGAGTTTGAAATTGTGTGATGCTCTCACGGTTTACAAGGAATTTAGCAGTGCAACCTGTGACGTGAATGGCAGCAGACCACGTGACTTCAAAGAATGTATGAAAACTGTCCAAAGCAAATGTAGAATTCATATACATTATTACAGAACTCAGTCTTAAATAAACACGTTCTCTACAGAGCCACAGAACGGAGATATAGCAATCTATATTACTTTTGAAAACGTATCATACAAACAGGGCCGGCCTCTAGCATGGGCTACCTGGGCCCGCCAATATTCTGAGGGGTGCACAAGCTGTGTGCATTAAGGTTAGTGCTTAATTTGTAAAATATTAAGTGCAGGTGCTCAGATTTTTTTTAAGAGGCCACACCCTCTTTCCCTGGCTCCACCTGTGGTGTTGCGGTCTAGTTGACGGCACGCTAGGCGTGACGTCACCGGACTTCCGGCGGCGGCCATCTTAGGATCGGCATAAGCGCGCCGATTCAAATAGAGGACGGAGCTCCGCACCGGCGCTCCTGCAGTAGAGATCTTACAGAGAAATAAACCCCTCAACATCCAACAGTGTCAGAGTCATCTGTGGTGGGCACTGTCTGGGGATAAAGGGGCAACATTACAATGGCGACGAGGAGGTGAAACGGCCCTGCGCTGCCTCTGAGGGTGAGTGCCTCGTGCCGGCGAGTCATCGACGCCCACGGTCACCACCCCTGATCTGCAGGAGCGCGGCAGTGTCGCGGAGAGTGGAGGTAGAGCGCTACACGGCGGACCAGCCCCTCCAGAACCAGAATCCGAACCGTAGCAGTCTCGCAGCGGGGGGGTCCGCCCCAGGAAGAGCCACGTGGTGAGGACACACACATCGTGGCGGGGGTCACAGGTCGACACGCGAGCGGCGGCGCCACGGACCAAGGCGACGACCCAGGCGCAGGGAGCCCAGACGGCACCCAGGGATCGAGTGGCTCGAATCCTGTACAGCGGCGAACGGAAGCAAGGGGAACGATGAGTGCCTCATCGACGGGCCTGCCGAACCCGGTACCCTTCCTCACGAAAGCCGGGGTTCCGGACATGCCGTGGGAAGATTGGAAACCGTATTTCCTGAATTTCCTGTTCGCCCTGGAGGAAGAAAGTGGTGCTGAGTTCTCGAGCTCACGCAGGAAGAGGATGCTGCTACACCACTTAGGCCCAGCAGGTCAGAGGGTTTACGACGATCTGGTGAAGGTGGCGCGGCCCGCGGCGGACGACAACGTGTTTCAACACGCGATCGACGACTTGGATGCCCATTACCGCCCGACTGTGTGTGTAGCCGTCGACAGGTACAACTTCTACCACAGAGCGCAACAGAAGGGGGAGACAATCGACCAGTATGTAGCGGCGTTACAAAAGCTGGCCCTAACGTGCAAGTTCGGGGCCTTCCAGGAAGAGCTAATCAGGGACCAAATCGTAATGCACGCAGCGAACGCGTCCATCCAGGATAAGCTGTGGGCTCACGGAGACGAACCCCTCAAAACGTTGATAGCCATGGTGAAGAAGGCAGAAATGTCCAAGAGATGTGCGGAAACAGCAAAGAAGGACCGATACCCAGAACAAGCAGTGTGCAAGATCGAAGACCGGAAAGGCCACGAGAGACCGACGACGGCGGAACAGCACGGCACACGCCAACAAAGGCAGCCCATGTCCCGGGGCGCGAAGCAGCAGGCGCAGGGACAGGGAAGCGCAAATGGGTGCTACAGGTGCGGCAGCGAAAGGCATGCCGCCAATGACAAAGGGTGCCCAGCGTTCCGGGCCAAGTGCACGTACTGCGGGCTGGTGGGGCACTACGAGAGAGTATGCCGTAGGAAGACGTCAAGGCAGCAGGTGAAATACGTGGCGCAAGAAGTAACCAAGGAAGATGAGCAAGAAGGGCAGGAGGAGGACGAAGAGATCCTGATGATAGACGACCAAATCTTAGGGATTGACGGCGCAGTCGACAAGAAACCGAGGTGCGCCATGACTATAGGGGGCGTCGAAGTCACCATGGTCGCAGACTCAGGGTCCCCCTACACGATCATAAAGAGGAAGATATGGGAAGAGGACTTCGCTCCTGCCATAACACACCGACTGCGCCCCACGGACATTCACCCAGTGACATTCACAGGGGAACCCATACCCATGGTAGGATATTGCCCCCTCATGTTCGAGTTCATGGGCAGGTCGTGTGAAGGGAAACTGTACGTGGCGGAAAAGGGGCCCTCAGTGTTGGGATGGAAGGATCAAGGGAAGTTGAAAATAAAGCTTAACCCCGGAGGCCGCGTACAAGTGCTCATGATGGAGGACGACCCCAAAAGGGGAGCAAGGCAGTGGAAGGAGGAGTTCCCCGAAGTCTTCAGAGATGACATTGGGAAGCTCACAAAGTTCACCCACAAGATAAACCTCAAAGAAGGGGCCCGACCAGTGTCCCACAAAGTGCGAAACATCCCGTTCCGCACCAGGGAGGCAGTACAAGAGGAACTGCAGAGACTGGAGGACAACGGGATCATCGAAGCCATCGACAACGCGGAATGGCTGGCCCCATTAGTCGTGGCGCAGAAGCCGAACGGGAAGGTGAGGCTATGTGTGGACCTCAGGGAACTCAACAAGAACATAGTAGTGGACAAGTTCCCTCTGCCCCGCATCAACGAGATGTTAGCTAAGACCAAGGGCGCCAAGTGGTTCTCCACTGTGGACTTAACATCCGCGTATCACCAGATTGCACTCCACAAGTCGTGCAACCACCTCACGTCATTCATCACTCCGTTCGGGTGCTACAAATTCCTACGCATGCCGTTCGGGCTCGCCTCGGCAGCGGCGGTATTCCAAAAACTGATGTACCGCCTGTTCAACAAGATGGAGGGAGTCCAGTTCTTCCAAGACGACATCCTGGTGATGGGCGCCTCCACGGAAGAACACGACCGGAGGCTCGCTGGGGTCTTGACGGTACTGGAACAAAACGGACTCACTGCCCAGTGGGACAAGTGCAAGTTTGGACTGGGGAACGTCACGTACCTGGGACACGAAATCAGTCAGGAAGGCATAAAACCCAAGGCATCCAACGTAGCCGCCATCAGGGACGCGCCCACACCCGCCAACAAGGAGGAGGTACGGACATTCTTAGGGATGGCTGAGTTCTACAGCAAGTTCGTATCTCACTTCGCGTCAAAGACACACCACCTGAGGGCGGTCCTGAAGGAGAAAACGGCGTTCTCGTGGAAGGAGGAACAGGAGAGAGAATTCGAAGAGGTGAAGAGAGAAATTTGTAGTGCCGTACCCATCCAAGGGTTTGACCCCACAGCCCCCACGACCCTGACAACGGACGCCAGCGACCGAGGACTCGGAGCAGTGCTCACTCAACAGTCAGCGCGAGGAGAGACAGCGACCATCAGCTTCGCGTCCCGCACACTGGCCGACAATGAACGCAAATTCAGCGTGATTGAAAAAGAGATGCTGGCAGTCGTGTGGGCGGTGGAAAGATTCCGGCAGTTCCTGTGGGGGGGGCGGTTCCTCTTGCGGACAGACCACAAACCCCTGATCAAAGTGCTCACATCCAATGGCCACGAGCACGCCACCCCGAGAATAGCGAAGATGACCCTGCGTCTCCTTGACTACGTGTACGACGTAGAGTACATCCCAGGCACTAAGAACCGCGTGGCGGACTACCTGAGCAGGGCGGCAGCGAAGGAGTCGGCGGAGGTGCAAGATACAGAGAAATGGGCCGAGTATGCAGTGGCGTTCATGAGCGATCACGAAAGAGCGATCAGCAAGCAGGAGTGGGAAGAAGAGTATGGGTCTGATGAGAAGGTGACGGCTGTCAAAACATACGTGACACAGGGGTGGCCGGAGAAGAGGCTACTCGGAGAAGAACTGAAACAATACTGGGAAGTCAGGGAAGAACTGTCGCTAGGGGACAACCCGTGTTTTCTATTCCGAGGCAACAAAGTGGTGCCCCCGAGGACGCTAAGGCCTAGAGTGGTAACCTTGGCTCACGAAGGACATTTGGGCATCGTGAAGACGAAGAGTAGAGTGAAGGAGGACTATTGGTGGCCAGGGCTGGATCTCGCGGTGGAAAGACACGTCAGAACGTGCGAGCAATGCAACAATGCAGACAAGACGCAGAAGGTGCTGCGCCCACCGCTGGGCCGCTTTGACTACCCGGAAAACCCGTGGGAGGAGATTTCCATAGACGTTCTAGGTCCCATACAAGATGCCAGCGGTGACCAGAAGTACCTAACCGTGGTAGTGGACAGGTACTCGAAGTGGCCAGAAGTCCACGTGGACGATAACGCAGAGACTGACACCATCCTGGGTTTCCTCACGGAAGTTTTCATCAGGGAAGGGATCCCCAAGGGGATCCTCAGTGACAACGGCCCACAATTCACGTCCACCAAGTGGGAGGCCTTCATGGACAGGAATGGGATAACTGCCAGGCACACACCGGTCTACCACCCTGCGGGAAACGGAGCCGTAGAGAGGTTCAACAGGGTGATAATGGGGTCAGTGCAAGCGGCTATCGGTCAGGGAGCAAGCTGGGAGAAAGAACTCAAGCGCATGCTATGGGCGTACCGGATAACTCCCTCGTCCACAGGCTACAGCCCATTCCGCATTCTGAGAGGAAGAGAACCGTTCACCCGAGACAATGTAGCATGGAAGAAGCTCACGGTGCAGAGTCGTTGGTCACCGGCAGTGGTGCGCAGAAACTTAGAGAGGGCACAAGCCGTTTACACGAACTACTACGACGCAAGGCATAACACCAAAGAAACAGCCTTGGAGAAAGGAGAGTGGGTGAGGGTGAAACTACCCTCACCGGGGAAGAAAGGGGACAGCAAATTCACCCCCCCCTTCCAAGTTGTGGAACCCTATTCCACATCAGCATTACTAAGCGACGGGAAGATCTGGGCACAAGATCGGATGGCAAGGTGCTCCAGAATCGATGAGACTGAGCGGAGTGGGGAGCTGGACTGCGAGGCAGGAGCCAGAGCCACCCCGTTGGGGACAGGCGATAGTAGGAGACCAGAGAAAGAGGCAGGAAGCGTTCCCAAGGGACCCGGGAGTCCACGAGGAGGAGAAGTCGAGACTCCGCGACGGGGTGACCGAGGAACTGAGTTGAGTGAGAGTGAGCCCCTAGAAGTGTGTGGGGAAGCTGAGCCGATGAAGGGGGGAGATACCCCGACCGCAGGCGCGGGAGGTAGGAGAACACGCTGCGGAAGAAGAGTAATGCTCCCCAGGAGGTTTGAGGAGTTCAGCCTAGACCACAAGTAAGACTGTTTGTGTTTTAAGGGGAACAGTGACTTTGATGTTGTAAAGGGAGGAGATGTGGTGTTGCGGTCTAGTTGACGGCACGCTAGGCGTGACGTCACCGGACTTCCGGCGGCGGCCATCTTAGGATCGGCATAAGCGCGCCGATTCAAATAGAGGACGGAGCTCCGCACCGGCGCTCCTGCAGTAGAGATCTTACAGAGAAATAAACCCCTCAACATCCAACAGTGTCAGAGTCATCTGTGGTGGGCACTGTCTGGGGATAAAGGGGCAACATTACACCACCTACTCCATCCACTGGCTCAACCTACTTCTCAATGTGCTCCCTCCACACCCACATCTGGCACTGCTGAAAGCCAGATGGAATACCTGATCTGAATTTCAGCCGGCAAGCCTTCCCCAAGTAAGGTTTTGATAGGAGCCCCACTTCCTCGAGAAAAGAGAGAGTTTTGAAATAAAATTAAATCAAAAAGTGCATTTGAAGCACAATTTTGGCATACATTTTCTAATAGTAATGCACTGAAAGGGAATACATGAAATATTCCAGTACTCTATGTGCCGATTTGGGGAGAAGAGAATACTGGGTTATATCCTGGTCCCTGTATCATAGCAGTCAGCCTGAACTTGTGCATTTCCCCCGTTCTTGCACAACTAGATGACCACGGGTGGCGTGTTAGGCCTACCTTAAATCTTTCAAATTGCTCATCTCCCGTTCTAATAATGTGAGTTTTTGTCCTTTTGGTGTCAAATAGTTTATTACATGTTATTCTTTTTCTTAATTTGTGTGGAATATTTCTTGTGTTGTTTTCAAATATTAATATTTGTGTGCTGCATAAATACTTTACACATTGCCTGTAATTTAAGCCTGCATGCTTTTGTGCCAAACTATCAGAGGGTTAAGCAAAATTAAATTAGTAAGTTTTAAGGTTAACCCTGACAGGGATTGTGATTGTTGTTTCTAAAAGGCTCACAGTCTCCCCCCTCAATCAACAACCCAATTTCGCACCACAGTCATTTGACTTTCATTTTGTTAATACACTGCGTCACAATTTGGGTGTGACTGTGGTCAGTCTCACCAGGGAAAGTGAAACACCCTCTTTTACAAAGCAAAGAAAAATTTCAGAGCGAGGAGAATGGACAGGATAGAAAGAAGGTACTGCTGAGAAGAGAGGGGCAAATGAGAGGGAGGGGATAAAAGAAAGCAATACTGAGAACAAAGCAGGCAGGCTCCTCTTACTCCTGAAAATGTACAGCAGCATCCCCTCATTTCGAATGCACCGAGTGTAGATGAGGCTCCCCCGAGCGGAATGCTGGGCGGGCGCCAATGGTGCGGAGGGCACGGGAGTCAGGGGAAGATGGCTCTGGGCTGTGGCCTCAACTTTCGGGCCCCAAAAAAAGGATTTGCCTTGGCCCACGGGGGGAACTGCACACCTTTGTCCAGCAGAGCCGTAGTGTATGCGGCTTGGCTTGCCCCCCCTGCCCGAGCCCGATAGTCACTGTAGGGCACAGTGCTCAGAGGCAGCCGTGACTGGCCCTGAAGGGAAGGGCTTCTCCCTTGCTCGTCTGTTTCTGTTTTGGCAGGACCGATCTGTTGTGTCCGCCCGGGTCCGGCGTGTGAGGGCCGGCGCTTCACGCGATGTGAACCGGAGTTCGTCCCTATTGGGGGGCAAGACCCTTGGGGTGCGGGCTCGGGTGTGTATCTAGTCTAGGATTGTGGGGAACCTGCCAATTTCACGAGGCCGGGGCCTGTGCGCCCCACTCTCGGGCACTTGATATTGCCGGGGAGACGACCGACCGCGAGGGGAGGCCTTTGTTTGCTGTTCAGGGGAGGCCAGCCTGAGGAAGTAGGCACGTGCCTGGTGTTCAGTAGTGGGTAGCAAGCCCATCCTCCTGTGCGGGTCTGTACCTGTGGAGTATAGATTGACCGGGGTCTGATGCTGTGGTCGGCAGCGCCTCCTCCTGTGCGTCCACATCCTTCCCCGTGCCTGAATATGGAACGTAACCGGCGCTCATGTGGAGCGCTCCAGATCTCCCCGTGCATGAATGTGTAATGTAAATACGGTGCGATGTAAAGCGCTCCAATGCCTTCCGGTCGAGTTCGCGCTATATAAATATGCACAAAAAACCCCCCAAAAAACGCAGTAGAATCTCTTTTTCCTGATTTCGCTGGCAGCAGAAGCCACCTTGTGGCAAAAGGAAAGGCATGCCCTCCAAAGCGCTAGATATGCGCTCAGAGACTAGGTTCAGGGGGACTCCCTCCCCTCTTACGCATAACCTGGGTGTACACCGATAACGGCTTTATCCGGTGGGGGTCGGTATGCTTGGTAACCCCCCCGGCACTGAGTGGCTGAACAACCCGTGGAACTTGAGGGCAAGTTGATAAATGGCCACCGCGGAAAGGCAGGAATCCAGCGGGGTGAATAGGCAGGAGCGCTGGCGCCAGCGGATTGGAAGCGTGTACTGCTTCTCTGAGAGACTGCAGCTTTTTATTAAAAAAAAATAAATAAATAGGGGTACCCGTTGAAGACATCGTTTTGAGTTATTGCCTGAAGTGCATGGGTGTTCTGTGAAGAGGCTGAAAGTGGTTTTAGCTATAATTCCTTGGTCCATCGAGGGCAGTACGGTTGCCGGGTCGCAGGCATGGCGGGCCTGGCATCAGGTGCGAGCCTTCCTATCGTGTCCTTCGAGGTTGCTGGCGGCCTTCGGGACCGCGAATGGGCCAGTCGGACTGACGCCCGTGGCAGCACACAAACAAGGTTCTTTTTAGTGGCAAAAAATAAATAATTAATAAATAAATAAATAAAGAATTAGGCAAGACTCGAGGCCACCCAGCGCTTCTAGCATACATCAGAGCAACAGCGAGGGGCGCAGACAGAGGGTGGAAACCCAGTCGTCATACCAACGGCTCAGCGAGTTAAGCGCTGCTGCCCAGTGTGTCCTGCAGGTCACGAGTTCTAATCCAGACAAGACCGAGAAATGCTGTTGATGATCACAATACACGTTTAAGAAATCCTAAATCTCCAATACAAACGATCTGCAGCAAAGGAGTAAAAGAGTGAGTGTTCCCTGAATAATCCCTGGTAACGCTAACTGTAATTAAGGCACAATGGATTACAAACAGCCTGTGATTCTAGGCATATCACTTAATCTCGCCGTGCCTAACCAACAAAAAGAAAAAAAAAAAGGGAATGTATACTTAACTGGTCACGAAACTTTCGAAAATGTCTAACCCAACGGACAGTTACAAGATATTGTCTGTACCATTAATTTTGGAGACAAAAAAAAAAAAACCCACAGGGGTGTGCCTGAATGGCCAGGGCAGCCCTCCTGGTGCCCGTGACAGAGTGAGGTTCCAGGAGTAGAAGTAAGCAGGTATGCGTTGCCTATCAGCGCCCCCGGAAAGGGAGGATTGTGCGGAAGTTACACAGGGCTTGGGTTAACATTCCTGCTGCAAAGACCATATAACATGCAGATCACGAGGGCAGGGCATTGTCAGCAGGTCAGCGGGGTTACCGTATTTTTGTCAGACTTCCCATGATTAAAGTTGCGGTTGCACTAAGCTATTAACTGTGAAATAACTTCGTGCAGATTTCAAAGCACAAGAGCGGAGCTGTCATTCTGTGAATGTCGCAAAAAGGGGTCAATTGGTGTCAAAGTGGTTCTGATTCAGCACCCAATCCATGGCGTGACATGGTAAATTAAGAGTTTGTGCTGGTCCAGAACAAGTACACTTCAACTATACTGCCTACCTGTAAGGTGCAGCAGATCGTGGGATGACAGAGCTCATATATATAAAAAAAAAAAAGCGATAGTTAAACATTGTCTGGCAACATGGCAGCATCTGAATAAGGCACGCCCCTGAGCAGGACTGACCAGTAAGAAGATGGAGGTCATCACTAAGCCTCTCTTGGGTTCAAGGCGCCTGCATAAGATGGCGGCTCTGAGGGTTTAAAACATTTTTTTAAAAAAAGGGTCAAGGGCCCACAAGGGGTGCCCATTCAGAGTGCAGGAACAAAGCAAACATCGTTACGTATACACGGGCATGTGCCCCGCGCTCCCGGCAGCGCTAACTTGGGTTTTCACCCCCCGGACTTTGAAATAAATACCGTGGAGTGGGTAGTACGGCCTGGCGGATACTATTCAGGGTTACTGGTGCACGGTGGTACTTACCAGGGTGAGCCTTCCAGGGGCATTAGTAAAGTAGAGGATGTTATTTAAGGAATGTATGCTGTATCACGCCTCCACAAGAGGTATCTGACTGTCTCTCGATTTTGATTTCATGTATGACCCATGGCGGGCGGAGACAGTACCGTACGACACCGACGAAGGACGCAGGTGTGCCAGGGCATTAAGGGCAAAGATGGAGCAGAGCACATCATTGCGTTTGTGGGAAGATTGCCGTCGGAGCTGACCAGATGTGGGGGGAGCCGCAGGAAGACGTAAGCCTCCCTGGCGGCGTGGCGGAAACAACAAGTGTATTGGTATTGTATGGGAGCACACCGACAGGGCGGTGTGTAGAAGGAGGGCCACTCACTTTGGGATGCCACACGGCAGGGTGAGTGCGCCTGACAAAATCGGGGTAGCAAACGGAGACGGCGCTCGCAGCCCAGCACCTGCCAGAAGGTGGGGCACAAAAGAGACTAACAAGGTAGCGAGTTGGGGCCTAACTCCAGGGAAAAGGCTACCCCCCACACGCAAAGGGGCGTGGTAAACAACAAAGAACAATCTACGAGCTGTCAGGGTGATTTACGACCCTAGGAGTTGCAAATGAGCAAAAAGACAAACCAGTGATTTATGGCCAGCCGATGATTTATGGCTGATGATTTATGATGCTCATGCAGAATGATTTATGACAGCGGAATGATGACCGATTGTGACAGAATGATTTCTGACATACCAATGATTTATGATCCATGATTTATGGCTGATGATTTATGATGCTCATGCAAAATGATTTATGACAACGAAATTATGATGGCTTATGACAGAATAATTTATGACATACCGATGATTTATGACCCATGATTTATGGCTGCTGATTTAGGGTGATCAGGCAGAGTGATTTATGGCAACAAAGTAAGGGGCCAATTGTGGCAGAATGATTTATGACGCACAATGATTTATGGCCCATGATTTATGATGTCCAGCTGACAATGCGTGACATCACATTGGTAATAATGTTTGACAATGATTTATGACCCCGGCCTCCAAGGGGGTGTCCGGGGGAGTTGTATAAGTGTGACTATGTAATAAGTAATAAAAACTGCGGCCAGCAATTACCACCACATACAACGATTGTTGGCTATGTTTAGTAATGCAGATGCACAAGTATGGTACGGTTCCTGGAATGGGCGCAGTGTGGCCGTTATAGCAGAGGCCGCCCCCGAAGGGGGCTCGAGGGCCGGCGCCATAATGGCCGCCAGAGCCCGACAAGGAACGGAACTGGTTCTCGCCAGCGGGAAGCGCCGCAGGGCGAAACGCCCTGAGGCCCCCGCCCCCCCTTCCAGGAACAATAGGAGAAGAGGAAGGGGAGATATAAGATGCTCCCCCTGCAGGCAGCCCACTCACTTGCATATCATGGGAGCTGGGGGAGCGGCGCCAGCGAGTTTTGAATCCCACCCACCCACACCTAGGGAGCAGCAGCGTTGCAGTGCTGACGAAAATCAAAGGAACTACGGGTGCAAGGGTTGGATATGGAGACACACCGACGGACGGTGTGTGTGAAGAGGGCCACTCTGTTGCAGGGATTCTGCTGATACACAGAACTATGCGAAGAACTCCGGGACCTCAGTGAATTGTGGTGTACCAGAAACTCACCTCAGAACCCAGAACCCAGTATCCGGCTAGCATAAGTGTCCCATTCGTTATCCGAGGTTTAGCTCGGCGGTCCCAATGTGTAGACAACCCAGAACAAGCGACTCAGTACATACTCAGGAATGGTGGGAATCGGAAATACCTGTTCGTATATTATTCTCACATCAGTCCACAACAATAATCAACAGAGACACGTTGTAAATAAAAGGGGTTTATTTTTATAGACCACGTGTCCTAAGATGCAGTACTTTGGCTAATACAAGCAGACAAATGATTAATATCAAAACCAGCAACATAGTTACAATACCATAGAATATAAAAGGAGTGATCATATTATAATGACAGTGGATACTACCACCTTCCCTTTACTAAGAAGCTAATATTATTATTATGCTAATAGAAGGTCTCTTAGGCTTGAATAGGGGACCCCATACCTCAAAGATCAGCTTAGTGAAATCACATCACAGGAGCATCAGGAGTCTTCTCGCAGGAAGGCTCGTCTTCGGTCTGAATAATAAACATGATGTCTGTGATATTAAAAGCACCAACTTTCAGGCATTTGCAGCTGCGCGTGTGTTATGGCTAAATAGTGGGCCGATCAACCTAGAGTGGAAAACATGCATTGTGTAATAACCCAGACTGTGTATCACACCATGTACAGACCAAGGTCGCTGCGCAGAGCTTGGGATGGTAACAACAGATTGCTCTCGTGTGAAGCAAGTCTCGAGTCAGCAGTTTGTTTTAAGAAATAACATGTAAACGCAGTGTCGTGTGCAAAAGCAGAAAAATGGCTTTCTAACATTTAACGTGGTTATGCTAACTTAACAATGCCTGTACATATTCAGAGAGAACTCACTACACGCCCCCTTGATCGAAGCACTATTTAGTAGGCAAGAAAAGAGAGAACGCAGAGTTCAGGGTCGACTGAGCAGAACAAGGCGTAACCAATTTAAAAGTACGGAATGAACTACAGACATAAACGAAAAATTAAAAGGAAAAAGTGGAATTAGTGGTGTCCGAAAAAAAGTAATTAATAAAATAAATAAAAAACTCAAAACAACCATCAGGGAGAAAAAGTAAAAAAAGGAAAAAATAAATGCTGTGGCAGGGTGCTGTCCAGGAGCGTCAGGCACCAAGGACGACAGTGCAGTCAATCCATGAATGTATAGGCAGCATATGTGGCAACCGCTTCCACCAAGAAATCATTTGCAGGGCCAGCGAAAGTCTCAGCCATCCAATCAATCAACGAAAAGGAACACACGTGTTCTTCAATCACCGGGGCTTCCAGCACGATCAGAGGGCACCCGGAATGTTCCTCCAAATAGCTCATAGCCAAGAAGTTGTAGGCAGCTGTAGAGATGTCCCAATTACCCAGGATCCCATGTGCTGCACCACAAGCCATTATCCGGACACCAGAACAGGTCAACTCGTGAGACACTAAGGGCCGCATCAGTCGATCGAAATCCGGCACCGGAGACACCAGGCTGGTCAAGCACAAATCCAAAGGCCATTCAAAAGGACAATCCAGGCAGTGAAGCACAGGCTGCACGCAGGTGAAGTAGCAATACCGGAAGGAGAATCCATACGCCAGGCTTAAGGTCGCCAATGGCAGAGTTCCATAAAAGTCAAGCATCCTATCCCGAAGAAGCTGCAGGCGGGACAGGTGCACGAGTGGCACAGATGGAGCAGCCATTTCGTAGTATGAAAAGGAAAAGCAGCACACCTGCCACTAGCGCCAGAAGTAGCGGAACACCTCCAAAGATGCTCGACAAAAGTGAATGAAAAAACGCCGGAACCACACCAAAAATAGTTTGGAAGGAGGTCACGAGACCCGAGCCCACAAGTTTAAAAAAATGAGCCAGGCCGGTCGTGGACGAGGCATTGAAAATAGTTTGGATCAAAGAGCCGAAATGCAGGGGGAGGTCAGTGTTCAGCAGCGCCTGTACTTCAGTGCGCGTATTAGCTACGTGAAGGACAAACGTTTCACGAGAGGAAGTCAAAGACACCTCTTTCTGGGACAATAGGGCTCTTATTCTGCTCAACTTGTTGAACTCTGCTTTCAAGGTTGGAATCGAAGGCCAGATAGAAACATCCAGCCGCCCATGCGGGGGTGGAAAGAGAACATTATTGCAGCAGACAACTTTCTGCGAGACAGTTACTATGTATGGGATTCCCACTAACATCCCACAGCAGGCTTCATTATTCAAAATTAAATAACTACCGTTAGCAAGCAGCGTGAAAGAAGGGGTAATCACAGGCACTGGGATACCTCGCAGAACGCAGGCCAAATTCGGGGCTTGTACATTGCACGCGCCGTGTAATTGAATGTGCCTACAAACCAAGGAATGGTCTGGTGACGTGGTGCATTCCTCGCCTTTCAAATAAACCTCAGTTCCGTCCCTAGTACATCTATACGTAAAGGGGAGGGACCAAACCTCGTGTATGAAAGCGGTGCCTAGCGGTTCATATCTACCTAAAGCATAATGTTTCATACAAGACGTAAACTTAAAAAGCGCGAAAGGGAGAGTTATCAATCCGTGTGCTAGCTATAATTTACAAAATTCCTAAAAGTATTTGCCTTATGCAGGAAGTGATTGCCATAATGTTGAAAGCAATACTGTTCAGCATAATTCGCCGCATTTTCATATAAATCTTCAGCATCAAAAGCGGCATAGTATTTCAAATCAGAAAACAGTGATTCAATGGCGTGTACATCCCAATCATCAGAACGTATGTTCTGCCTAACCACATCACCCATAGAAACACGAAATACATTAGGTACATTAATGACCTCTGTAGGCCCATGAATTTGGAATTTAACAGCATCCCATGCGATTCCATCCAAGACGGGCCAGGCAGTAATATTCACAAAAGTCTGGTCCCTCTTCATGATGTGGGACGAGGAGTGGGGGGCCAAAGTTCCATTGATAAGTCTAATTGTCGATCTCTCACTCAGATAGTGGCCATCCACAAGACGGAAAAAAACTATTACGAATCCAATGGACATAAACAAAAAAACACTGAAAAGCAACAGCCAAATGTATGTCCAAGGGGCAATCAAAAAATGTCTCTTAAACCAGCAGAAAAAAACTGCAATGTTCGATGGGGGGCTTGAGGGCAATGAGTTAGTGTCAAAGGAGAAACGGGACTGGCCAAGTGCTGTAGATTGTAAAACAGGCGAGGGACCACGTGTAGGATAAGCATACTCAGTCTCTTCGGGCAAACCACCAGCCGATGGTATCAACAAGGGATCAGTAACTGATTGCATCTCGATGGCAACATCAGGCAAGGTGTTAGAAGCAAGAGTCAACATTGAATTTCTTTGCATCGTCTGGCATGAAACTGCTGGAGTCATACTAAGAAGTATCGGCCACTCGCTGTAGTTTGACATTGTCAATAGAGATGTACCTGTTTTCTTTGCGACCAGGAAGTGGAGGTAAAATGACTGTTCTTGTACCCTGCACTCCAAGCACTGGAACTGGTGCACGATAAGAGGGGCCGAACTCCTTCTTGTTCTCCACCTTCTCACGGACCAGATCTCCAACTCGGGGTAGCCAGCCGACTACCGGAACCTGAACTTCAGCTTCAGATGTGGAGTGCAAGTGTTCCTTCGATAGAGTGTCTCTGGCTTCTTGTAGAGTCTGCAAAACAGCACAGTGATCATCTACGTCAAAGGGTGCGGTCGACGCCGCCATGTCTAGACCATCAAGGTCTGGGACAAACATTCTGATTCCGAAGAGCATCATGTACGGGGTCCGCCCACCCAGAGACCTTCTAGGGAGATTATTAAGTGCACGTTGAACGTTATACAAATGGGCTAGCCAGTTCCGGCCTGTGCCTAAAACACGGGCTGTCAATGATTGCTTTAAGTCACGGTTCATGCGCTCCACCACACTATTACCCTCAGGTCGGTAGGGGGACGAAAATTTGACTAGGACCCCCAAATTTCTCATAGCCTCCTTGTAAGCCTTAGAGGCGAACGCAGGGCCCTGATCAGAATGGAAGGTACCACACGCAAAAGTTCCCACAAAGACACGCAAATCCCTGATGACAGTCCGCGAGTCAGCACTCCTTTGTGGCCATACCCACAGAAAACGTGTGCACGAATCCACTGCAACCAAGATGTACTTGTACGCAGTATCAGAAGAAAAAGGACCGCAGTGATCCAAATAAACGCAACCAAATGGTTTATTGGAAATGTACAACTGTGTTTGTGATGGGCGCGCAACAGTAGAAGGTTTAATCTGTTGGCAAATGTCACAATCAAGGACATAAGCTCGCGCTTGTTTATATAAACCAAACCACCAGTAACGTTGTTGTAGCAGAGATATTGTGGCTGACACTCCGGCGTGGGCAGACGCCAACCCCTCATGAGCAGCCAGAATCAGTGCAGGTCTGCAGTCCGCGTTGGGAATAATTCTGTCACCAACGTCGTTAATCCTCACTAATGGGACATTATCAGGACTTAAATGGTAAATATAACGAGAAGGAAAACCCTTCGGGTAATCACCCCCCTTCTCTGTAGCAGCAATAGCTGCCAAGATGTCATCATCAATCTTACTTTTTGATCTGGTAATTGCTGCCACTAAGTATGTAGCCACTGCTGTTTTTGCTGCCTCGTCAGCTAAGCTGTTGCCGACAGCATGGACACCAAGTCTCTGGAGACCAAGAGTGTGAATAACATTCACGAGAGGGAGACGTTCTTTAAAGTCTGCCACTCGAACCCAAAGCGTTTTATGCTTAATTGTGCCACCTTTCGTGTCTCGATAGTCATTCTGAGACCAGAAGTGTAAATTGTCATTATAGGACTGGACACAGTAGAAAGAATCACTCACTATTAGAGTAGTGACTCGGGGATCAGCAAACTCCAGTGCAAGCACCAGAGCCCGAAGCTCGCCAATTGCGCGGTACAATCGCCCAATGACTGCGTATGCACTGCATCAGATTGGAATTCACCATTTACGAAAGTACCTACGACAATTGCGCAAGCCGCTGAGTAAGCGTGCTTTGATCCAACCGCGGGCTGCGCAGACCCGTCAGTGTATATGACACAATGGTATTCTTTGAGCGGGCGCAAAGACAGAGGAGCCGGATGAACGAATTCATACTGCAAGAACTCTTGAGTCTGTAATGAGGCATCAAAGATATAGGTGACGTCTGGCGACGTCAGTGTTGTGGCCCATTGTATCCACCGAGGATGCAAAGCTTTAGAATTTGGTACACTTGCCTTTGTCACTGCTTCTAAGGCAGGATAGGGTGTTACAACCAGAATCTGTTTCCCATGTGACAGTGCGCGTTCTTTAAGGATCGCCATCTGTACAGCAGTCAGAACTTTTTCGACCGCGGAAAAACGCAATTCAGCAGAGGTGTACAAGTGGGATTTGTACGCAATGGGGACTGTATCGCCCTCATTAAACGTCAAATACGTGAAACCCACGGCGCCTGGCACTATTCTTATAACCAGGTTAGTGCGGTTATCACGTGTCAGCAAATATTGTGAAGCAAGAAGATCAGCCTGTAAAGACTGTAAAATTTTCGAATGTTCCAGCTGCCAGCTAGACTTCGAAAATGTGGGTTGTACCAAGGCGTAAAGCGGCTTGATACGCTGGGCATAATCAGGAATGTACGTACGGCCGAAATTCAGAAAGCCCAGCAGAGACTGTAATTTCTTTAGTGTCGTTGGCGCACTCAAGCATGCGCACTTCTCCAGAAAGTGGGGAGCTAACCCCTTTCCTTCATTATTGAGCTCGTAGCCCAAAAACAACACTGTATATTCCGCGATGTGAGACTTCGCAAAATTAAATTTGTAGCCATAGTCAGCAAAACTCACCACAATATTGTCGACTCGAGACAGATGTGGCAACAGCTCATCATCCGTGAGGTATATATCGTCAACATAGGAGTATGCCTCGGGGTCAATTCTTTCTAAGAGAGAGACCACGCGAGCGGAAAAGACGCCAGGGCTATTTTTGTAGCCCATGGCTAATCTCGTAAACTGTTTTTGTTTCCCGCCCGAAGTAAACGCTGTCCACTGGCTACTCAGTGTGGACAGGTTATGGCTAAAGAAGCCATTGGAAATGTCAAGTGTCGTTTTAAACCTTGTACGCACGAGACTGTCGACCAAAGCCGAGCTATGTGTATTTTGTACCGCGCAGGTCCGGCAATGGGAGTTTAGGTGCCGGTAATCCAAAACTAAACGGTACGAGCCGTCAGGCTTAGTTACAGTGAATAAAGGGTTATTCATAGGGGACACACAAGTTTCAATTACACCCTGATATTCCAATTGTTCAAGGATTGCCGCGACGTGGGGTCTTGCTTCACGACGCATGGGATATTGGGGCTGTGGCTGGGGCATAGACCGTAATGGAATCTCATGGCAGGGGGACAACCGGTCCCAACCCACCTGAGTACGATATACCGCTGGCGCAAGCGCCAGCGCCCACTCCTCAGCGTACATTTCAGCTTGGTCCTTAGGCACTGTGTGCGCAAAGGACGGGAGGATTTTCTCCTCCCCCCTAGGAGCTTCCAAAATGAAGGCTGGGGGCCAATCTGCCTCCGCTAGGAGGATGTCATATGTGGTGGTCAGATTATCCCAAAAGATCCCTTTTATAGTACGTTGTATGTCACCCTCAATTAATAAGACTATTTCATAAAGTCTATCAGGGGGAGCCACTCTGGTGTCAGCAGTTTCCACAGTAACCAATACATCAGTTGCTGTCGCCGCCAGAAATGGACGCAGAGCTTGACGGACTATGGTAATTTCCGCCGCGCTGTCCAGGAGTGTCAGCGCCCATGTCCGGTTCCGAAGCTGTGTCCGCACTATCTGAGGCATACTTTGCCGTCAGAGCCGCCACTTTCTTCTTCTGAAACGGGGGTCTTTGTCGAGCAAACTCGTCCTGCTTGCCTTTACCCTCAGACTGTCGGGGTTGGTCACGCTGTTGTGGAGCACCCCGACCTTTGCCACCGCCTCCGCCACCAGACTGTGTAGTCGATGTTTCCTGTGAAGAACGAGGAGAACGCGGTTCAGAAACCTGAAATCTATCAGGAGACTTAATAGTAGCACGATCGCGCAGATCATAAGTGCGTTCACTACTTGACTGTACGGGTGAGGCAGGCCGAGAGCCCTGTTTCTGCTGCTGCTGCTTCCCCTGTTGTTTAGTCCGCCAAGGTTGTTTTGGAAAAATTGGCCGACCATCCTTACCAGAAGTTTCTGCCTTACCCTGCTGCCTAGAATCGGGATTTTTGAGCACGGTTTTAACTCCCAAAGAGCTACGACCCAAATCACGATATGCTTCTGAAATTATTTTTGCAAATTCCTGCGGCTTGTCCTCGTCTGCAACCCTCTTCAGTTCATTACGAACCTGAAAGTGCAACGCATCACCCTTAAGGTTCCCAATTATCATGGTAGAAACCAGGCCAAAATCTCCGAGGAGCCGCATCCCTAATTCTATGGCAGACTCCGCTCCATGGTCCTCTTGAACCTGTTTAATTATGGAGGGGAGCTGTAACATAGACGGAGTGCCAAAGCACTGCGCGTACGTCGCAGCAAAAATCTTACCCCAGGATACACAATCATCTATATGGGGAACTAAGTCTTTAGGTAAACTAATGGTAAGGATCCTGTGTTTCTCCACAGGAGTTGTATGCGGATAAACCGCCTCTATTTGGTCAAACTTTTCAGCAATCCAAAAAGGATAATCATCCCTCGTGAGGGGGCGCTTGCCCATAACAGAATTGACCATAACAGGACTAATGACCACCGCGTGACGATCACTAGGCTGTCCCGCACCAACAGGCGCCGCCGCCTGTACAGTGCGCGACACATACTGCACTAACGCCCTATATACTGATATAAGGGCAGTGTGGAGTACACGCAATTCAGCCACCGTCACCGTGAGGTAACGGGGATGAGGCGTAAATCCGGCTAGTACCGGCCAAGTGGCCCCTGCAATTGATAAAGGGCCCATTCTCGGCGGTATAACCACATGGGGGAGGGCGCCATTAAACCAAATCTGATGTTGCCAAGCAGATATTGGTATCTCCTGTGTCCTATACGGCGCATAGTTAGCAGGCACGGCAGTAGCAGTGTAAGAATGAAAGGTATCGTCATTCCCACTGACTGCCGGAAGCGTCACCCAAGAATAGAATAACTCAAACGGGTGAGCCGCATCGGCTCCCACCACAAAGATGACGTCCATGCCCGTGTCCGGCACCCCATACTGCGTCAAATGACGTTTCAGAGCTGCTCGGCTGTGCGCCGCAATTTCTATCGCCATTAGGGCAAGCTACACTTCAAATATTCAGTAGCACAAGGGTTCAATAACCTTTTTAATAACCAAGCTTGAAGGAACCTATATCAATAGAGTAGGTAGGTTTAAAATCCGTCAGACTTGTTATCCGGAAACAAGAATGAGGGTGCTGTGGACTAAATGTAAGCACTACTAAGGCGTTTCAACTCATAGACCAAACGTTAGGTGCGCCATGTTGCAGGGATTCTGCTGATACACAGAACTATGCGAAGAACTCCGGGACCTCAGTGAATTGTGGTGTACCAGAAACTCACCTCAGAACCCAGAACCCAGTATCCGGCTAGCATAAGTGTCCCATTCGTTATCCGAGGTTTAGCTCGGCGGTCCCAATGTGTAGACAACCCAGAACAAGCGACTCAGTACATACTCAGGAATGGTGGGAATCGGAAATACCTGTTCGTATATTATTCTCACATCAGTCCACAACAATAATCAACAGAGACACGTTGTAAATAAAAGGGGTTTATTTTTATAGACCACGTGTCCTAAGATGCAGTACTTTGGCTAATACAAGCAGACAAATGATTAATATCAAAACCAGCAACATAGTTACAATACCATAGAATATAAAAGGAGTGATCATATTATAATGACAGTGGATACTACCACCTTCCCTTTACTAAGAAGCTAATATTATTATTATGCTAATAGAAGGTCTCTTAGGCTTGAATAGGGGACCCCATACCTCAAAGATCAGCTTAGTGAAATCACATCACAGGAGCATCAGGAGTCTTCTCGCAGGAAGGCTCGTCTTCGGTCTGAATAATAAACATGATGTCTGTGATATTAAAAGCACCAACTTTCAGGCATTTGCAGCTGCGCGTGTGTTATGGCTAAATAGTGGGCCGATCAACCTAGAGTGGAAAACATGCATTGTGTAATAACCCAGACTGTGTATCACACCATGTACAGACCAAGGTCGCTGCGCAGAGCTTGGGATGGTAACAACAGATTGCTCTCGTGTGAAGCAAGTCTCGAGTCAGCAGTTTGTTTTAAGAAATAACATGTAAACGCAGTGTCGTGTGCAAAAGCAGAAAAATGGCTTTCTAACATTTAACGTGGTTATGCTAACTTAACAATGCCTGTACATATTCAGAGAGAACTCACTACAACTCACTTTGGGATGCCGCACGGCAGGGTGAGTTGGCCAAATACGGGGGCAGTTAACGGAGACGGCGCTCGCAGCCCAGCCCCCGCCAGTCGGCAGGGCGCAAAACAATCTTAACAAGGTAGCGGGTTGAGGCCTAACTCCGGGTGGAAACTGCCCCGCGCAACGAGAGCGCACAGAGAGTGCAAATCTAACGGCGGAAACAACAAGTGTATTGGTTTTGTATGGGAGCACACCGACAGGGCGGTGTGTAGAAGGACGGCCACTCACTTTGGGATGCCGCACGGCAGGGTGAGTGCGCCTGACAAAATCGGGGTAGCAAACGGAGGCGGCGCTCGCAGCCCAGCCCCCGCCAGAAGGTGGGGCACAAAAGAGACTAACAAGGTAGCGAGTTGGGGCCTAACTCCAGGGAAAAGGCTACCCTCCACACGCAAAGGGGCGTGGTAAACAACAAAGAACAATCTACGAGTTGTCAGGGTGATTTACGACCCTAAGAGTTGCAAATGAGCAAAAAGACAAACCAGTGATTTATGGCCAGCCGATGATTTATGGCTGATGATTTATGATGCTCATGCAGAATGATTTATGACAGCGGAATGATGACCGATTGTGACAGAATGATTTCTGACATACCAATGATTTATGATCCATGATTTATGGCTGATGATTTATGATGCTCATGCAAAATGATTTACGACAACGAAATTATGATGGCTTATGACAGAATGATTTTTGACATACCGATGATTTGTGACCCATGATTTATGGCTGCTGATTTAGGGTGATCAGGCAGAGTGATTTATGGCAACAAAGTAAGGGGCCAATTGTGGCAGAATGATTTATGACGCACAATGATTTATGGCCCATGATTTATGATGTCCAGCTGACAATGCGTGACATCACATTGGTAATAATGTTTGACAATGATCTATGACCCCGGCCTCCAAGGGGGTGTCCGGGGGAGTTGTATAAGTGTGACTATGTAATAAGTAATAAAAACTGCGGCCAACAATTACCACCATATATGACGATTGTTGGCTATGTTTAGTAATGCAGATGCACAAGTATGGTACGGTTCCTGGAATGGGCGCAGTGCGGCCGTTATAGAATAATCTTCAGATGACACTCACCTTAAACTCAACACATGCCCGTTTCTCGCTATGACCTTTCAGAACTCCCAACGCCCAGGAGGGAACAAACTGTTTGCATCGTTTAAACCCTTATCTCTGCACACCGTGGTTTCACAGTGACTGCGGCTGGTGTACGCTACGCACTTTTATTTCTCTCAACGACGTCCTGAACTTTCTCTGCCTGCCTCCCCCATGCCAGCTCAGCCATCGGGACCTCAGGCATCGGGACCGAAGACCAAGAACAGCAGGTACATTTCATTTTAATATTTAGTGGGCACAACGCCCAGAGAGGGAAAATTCAATAGACCCGGCCCTGCAAAATAAGTTCCGGTGCTGAGCACCGGAAAGCACCGGCACAAATTAAGCACTGATTAAGGTACTGCCAACAGCAGGACCCCTGTCATCCTGCTCCAGGTTTGTCCGTAGCCCTCCGTGCTCGTTTCTGTCTAATTTTCCAGTTTAAAGTGGTTTTAATCCTTGATACCTTGGGCAATGTTTTTAAAACCCCATTAGCACCCTTCCTTCACCCTCTCACCCCTGCTGACACACATCAGCAATACAATCATCAGCATGAGGCAGCCACGCTATCGGTGATTTAGGGGAGCGGGGGAGGTCCGGAGGCATCTGTGTTCAGGGGCCAGTCACAGCTCAGTCAGGGACTGACCAGTGAACTCAAAAGGGCCTCCTGTTGCCTCATTTAATTCGCAAGCATTAGCAAGGGCGCCAAATTTCTCTGAGCCCAGGGTGCAATCTGAACAAACGCTCTGAACCAAGGTAGCCAAGGCAAACTCACCCACATGAGTAGCAGCCCTTCCTATCACACAAAGTGTGTGTGGGGGGGAGGAGGGAGGCATTGCCTTTGTAGTGAGAGTGGACCCTACGCCCTGAAGTGAACTGAAATGCACACAGATATATGTCACGTTTGGATTTCCACTCATAGACTTTCTCACCAAATGTGAGATAAGGTCTGACATGAATGAGGAGTCAACCTGACCTGCGCTTGTGTAAATCTCACGCAGATTTGAAATTTCAGGGCTTAATTTGTAAAAGAAATTAAATGCAAGGGCCCTTGTCAGAAGGCCACTGCATCTTGAACCATCAATGGCCCCTGCCAGCTGCAAGTGACAGTACAAACACAACCACTAATCCTCGCAAACCTACAAGTGTGAGAATTCAGACTATTCTAGGCCAATCAAAGCTATAAGATTGGTTGGATGGCAAGTATTAGTAATTTTGAATGTATATTGATTGAATCACCATACAATTGTTGTGCTTATGTGCCCATCTCAAAATCGAACTAACAGTGCCTCCATGTGATGGACTGTAATAAGTGCTGGTGTTGACAATTAAGTGCTGGTGCAGAGCCTCTGAAATCACAGAATGGCTCTTCACCATCATCAAGGAGTTCGCCCAACCCACCAGCGAGTCCACCGACATCCCTCCCTCACAAGACCTCTGCGACAAACTCAGCACATTTTTCCACCACAAAATAAAGAGCATCTACGACAACTTCGACGAAGACAACAAACACAAGTTTTCTTTTGCTCCTTTTGTGACAGGGAGGGTGGAGGCTCGCCTTAGCCATGTTGGGGAGTGCCAGGCGTGGGTGGGGGGTGGGGTTCGGGGGGTTATGTTCTTTATCCTTTTGTTGATCACATGCTCTATTGCTTCTATGATGTGTAAGGCTGTATATGAGGTATTACAGGGTAATGATACCAATGGCACAATCTTTTTACATGTCAGAGCACCATGTGGGACAGGGTCAAATTAAGCGGTTGAGCCTCATGACGTGGAATGTCAGGGGCCTCAATGACCATAGGAAGGTGTGTAAGATTCTGGCGTATTTGAGGCAGAAGGAGGTTGATATTGCGCTGCTCCAGGAAACTCACCCACGCCCTGGAAGTGCGTTACTTACAGGTACTAGATTACCAGGCCTTTCTCATGCTGCGGGATTCACTTCTCATTCCAGAGGCATGTTGACATGGGTTAATCCTACGTCGGGGCTCCAGATGGAACTCTGTGAGACTGACCAAGCTGGTAGATATGTCATATCCAGATGTTATGGCAAGGGACAGAATTTCATCATTGTTAAGTCTTATGGCCCAAATTATGAATACCCACTGTTCTATAAGTTCCTCTTTGCACTTCTGAAGGACCGCAAGCCATTACCGGTGATCTGAGGGGGTGACTTTAATTGTGTCCTAGATCCAGCGCTTGACCGCTCGAAGGGCCCTCCAAGACCTCCGTCTGCTTCGGCCAGGGTAATTGCAGATATAGCTTTGCGGTTGCAATTGGTAGATGTGTGGAGAGCTAGGTCTGGCAAAAGGGGCGGGTTCACACACTTCTCGGGACCCTATGATATCCACACTTGTATCGATTACTGGCTCATCTCACAGACGCTGTTAACCAAAATACAAGACTGTTCCATCCTAGCCCAGTCTTTCTCGGACCACTCGCCCATTTTACTAGTGATTAATGTGTCCTCGTGGGCCCCGCCTCCATTTCTGTGGCGCTTTCCCCCATACTCACTATTTGACACGGTATTTAAATACGAACTCACAGATGCTATCACAGAATTTTTCTCACTCAACGTTGGCACAGTGAACTGCTTTGCCACGGTATGGGAGTCATCAGTCAGTCATAAAGCTTTATTCGATACATTGCAAAAATGACCATAAAAGCACATGTAAACTACATAACATCACAATATAGAATAATTACAGGGTACAATAATACAACTGGGCCATCCGGATAATTAAAACATCATGCTTTTCCTTACTTGGATACATTTAAGAAGGTAGGTAGCATTAAAAAAACAAATATTTACTTCATACATATTAAAAAGCAGTTTCATTGAATCGTGCACGGTACGTACACCATATTTTACAAAAATAGGTTTTAAAAAAATGTGTTAGTAAATGATGGTACAATTTACATATCAAAAGTAGATGTAAAGTGCTTTGTGCTGAGATGCCATCACAGGGGCAGGGACCAACAGGATGTAATTTAGAGGAGGGGAAGGCTACCAGATTATGTACAATACCCAGCTTTAATCTGGTCAGTACAAACCGGTGAGATGCTCTAGTTACATTACTGAGATAGATTTGATAGCCATCTCCATCCACAAATTTGTTATAAAATATACGAGTAACTAGTTGACCAGTGCTTTCCTTCCGTTTCTCCCCCTGGTAGGTCATAAATATATTCTTCATCTCAGGTTTTGACAAAACTAAAGCAGCATAGCAATCCACAGTAATATCTATACCATAGATATCTCGGAAACTGGAGACAACATGTTTTAGCCACGGGATGTTGAGATAGTTATCAAGGGAGAGACAATCAGTTACAACTGCTCTATTTATAGACGTCTCTTCCTTCAACCATACAGATCGCCACAGCATGAGTGGCCTTAAGGAGATCAAATCGGACAAATGGTGGATCCCTAGCTCTCTATGGATTAATTCATTAGCGGCTGACTTAGGCAAGCACAGGAGCCTTTTGAGGAAAAGATTTTCCTCCACTTGCAAAGTACTGTTCGATGTATATCCCCAAACCCCTGCTCCATAAAGGGCAGTGGACACGCTACGTGCTTGATAAATTTGTAGCATGTCCCATATACGTCTTTCCCCTAATTTAGCCGCAAATTTAAAAACTCCATGGGCACTTTTTGCCATTTTTGTCCGCACATTGGTGGTTTCATGGGACATCTACTGTCCTTTGCAAATATGATTCCCAAATAGCAGAATTTATCTACTTGTTGGACCTTGTGCCCATCTAAAAAATAGGATTGAAGTCTCCTATACCCTGCCTCACAAGTCATGATAACAGTTTTAGTTTTGTTGATGAGTAGTTTCCTATTCTCAATGAAAATAGAGAAACTATCCATCAAACGTTGAAGCCCTAATGGGGTCCTTGCCAGTAACACGGCATCGTCTGCATATAACAGTACCGGTACGTCAAGGCCATTACTCTTAGGAACATCAGCGCTCACCCCCTTTAAAACAACATCTACCTCATTAACAGGGGCATAACACAGGCCCCCGCAGCCCCTGCGGTGCGGGGGGGGCCCCCAAGCTCCAGGGGGCCCCTCACCGCCCAGTGACGTATGCCACCTGACATCAGAACACAACTCCTGCAACACTATGCCTAGGAAACAGGACATATTTTACGGGCAAACATTTGTGTTTTTAAAAAAAAAAGAAATTAAATGCATCACAAAATGGCATACTTCCTCTCGTCTCTCAAATACATAAACCAGACTTTTGACATTCGTGTCAACCCAAACGTGAGCGCTTTTAATAGGGCACTCAGCCTCAGCCATAAGTACAGTCCTGGCAATATGATATTACTTGTGGCGGCCTCACGTTACGTGCCGTCACGTGACTCTCTATTTTCCAACAGGAAGAGTCACTAGTAGAAATGCGGCAATTAAACGCGGGCAGTAATGTTTATTTGGCGCACTACTTCCAGCCTGTGTGCCGCCCAGAGTTTTCTGCCCCATCACTATGCGGGACCACAGAGCACTCAGCAGAAGAGGTCAGACAGTCATCTGTGCAGAGGGAAGATCTCTAGAAATCCGAGTGCCTCCACAATGCCGTGATGAAAGAAGAGAACCCTCTCGTCCCATCCGCAACTCAGGTCTGACAATTCATGTTGCTTTCTGACATTATGATGTCGATTAACAACATTAATAATAATTTAATTTTAGGTGGCTGCCTGAGCCTGCAAGTTAAGTAGAACTGCGCGCTGGACCCTGCAGGACCCTGTCATGGGGCCTCTGTAGTTCGTTCCCTTTGCATATGTACATTAATCCCCTGGGGGTGGCACCTTCCCTGTTGCCAGCAGCTGTGTTTATGGCTTGCAGTGCTCACTTTCCTTACTACTTCGGGGACACAGAAAGGCCTGTCTCCTTAAATGCTGGTTACAGTCCAGCAATTAAAAATCTGGGAGTTTGTTGTTCACTTCACAGCACATCTAGCGTAGAAGCTCTGTAAGTTTTAGGCCTCGCTCCGTGAGCGTAGGGATGTTTTCATTTTTTTTTTTTGAAATTTTTTTTTTATAAACCTTTATTGACATTTCAACCAAAGACAAGTATGGGCCTACAACCCCCGGGGCCGGCCGCTAAGCAGTTAGAGTAACAGAAAGCAAATTTTAATCACATGCAGCACCTCGGGGAGCAGATTCTCCATGCTAGTATACTCTTGGCCACTGAACAGCCCAAGTGGGAAACCAGGATATAAAAGGTTTTCATTTTATAATAGAGGATGGAAGGATCAGGTGCCAAACAATTTCCCAGCAGCGAAAAATGGCAGGCAGAATAGTAAACGTCAACAATAAACAGCAATCTATCAAGTCAATGGCGCTGAAACAGGAGGTTCAGGATGTGGAGGAATATCACGAGCCATTTGCGCCTGCAGTCCCCTGCCCTAAGACCCAGAAAACACCACGGAAATTGAGGGACAGATGAAACAGCAGTGATTGACAGCGAAGGAAACCTACCGTACTGACCCCAGAAAAGAAAGACAAAGAAGGATAAGAGAAGAAAAAGGAGGCCATAGAAACAAAGTAAAAAACTAAAAAATCCCCTCCCCCAGCCCCCCACCCTGCACCCCTGCAGATGACTACGGCCCCCCCCCCAGCAGTGTGCCTGTCGCCCCAGAACCAGACCCGAAATATAGAAGAAACAGAGAAAAAGGAGAAAGAAAGGAAACCCCACCTGACGGGGAAATGGAGAGAGTATTAATAAACTGGAGGAGGGCCTTCAAACATGCCCCCGGCTTCTCCCTCCCGCACAATATATTCCTCCCCAAAGCAAACAGTAAACAACAAAAAAATCAACCATGTCAAAGAGAAATGGGGAGCATTATTCACCTACTACACTATTAGTTATGCCGTGAGAGCACGCAACCCCCGTGCCCGCCCGCCCGCCTATTAAATGACAACCTCTGAAGGATCAGCCTTATCCTTGGCCTCTCTTTGCGAATCCACCAATGCATACCCATCGACCCATTGCCATGTCCAATGTTACGAGGAAGAGGAGCGTCCAAAAAAGACCAGGAAGCGACACACACATGTAGGGTGGACGTCTCTGAATACCAACACAGTCATCATCATGGAGGATCATCTTTCCCAGTACTGCCCCAGGACATGCGCTGCACACAAGGTCCAGGAAGGAGGAATCAGCCAGAGCAGGCGACCGTTGCTTGAATATTGCCTGGGTCGCCGGAGGCTGTGCGTGGGACAAAGTCACCACCTTCTGCTCAAATCTAAAACCTCCGGAGCAGACCAAACCTACAGCCAGCCGACCACACGTTGCCACATTGTCCGAAGTTTCCAGCTTTCCCCTATTCACAGGGGCGGCCACGACACTGTCCTCCTGTGTGAAGTGAAACAAATCCTTGTGTACCTGGGGACAGGCAGATCGCAACTGTTCCGACGCTGACGCGATACCATCAAGCTTTCTCCCCAATACCCGGGCGCCGTGAACCAGGGCGGAATGAAGGGCACCGAGAGCTCCGAGAAGGTCACCGTACCCCAGGACAGCTCCCTGCGCCCGCTCCGCTACGCTCCTCTTAGCCACACACTCCCAATCTTGCCGAGACCCAGTGTACAGGATGATAGACTCCATCCTATCAAGATGGCCGCAGGGTAGTTCCACCCCAGATTGGGACCGGGACTCAGGCACAAGCGCATCAAGTTCCATGTCACTGCAAACAGGGTTCCGGGGGCAGGCAAAATATGTATCCAGTGTGTGGTCACAGGTAACAGTCATCCTCACCCTGGACCAGCGCCCGCGAAAATCCGGGAGCAGCCCGCGAAAATCGGGACGAGTTACAGGCAGCGTCCGAGCAGCTCACTGGCGAGGGCTCTGGCAATTACCGAAGAATCTTGGAATTGCCACCTCGGGCATGCACTCGTTCCGCTACGCTCAGTGGTAGGAATGACCACAGCGAAATTCAGGCCAATATTCGCACCGCTCCGGTATTCCGACTCCACCCAGTCACCAATGGCCGCTGTTGTTGAACTGCTGCCCGGCCATGTTGTCCACCCGAGGTCCTGGTTCCAGGGTTGCACAGGCCGCAAACTTCAAATGAACATTTCTCCGGCGGTACCGCCGCCAGAAACTTCAGAATCACACGATCGGTTGCCGCTCTCAACCACCAACACGGGCATGTAGCGCAGGCTAAGAATCTCATGCAGGATATCTGTGCGGGATGTGGAGGTTCACGGAGCCGGGAGCCTACGCTGCCGTCCCGATCGCCATCTTGGCTCCTCCCGGGATGTTTTCATTTTAATCCAACAATGCAGACGAGGAGTTTAGGCCTGAAAGAACTATGGCTACCAAAGTACTGGTGAGGAAACATTATGAGAAAAAAAAAATACTACGAAAAATGCAGACGCTTTTATTGTGGGAATTGCAGCTAATGTAATGTAAATAGCAATGCACTTGAAAAGTGGAGCGATTAACAATGAGACACTAACAAATGCAATGCATTTTTTGTGAATAATAGAAATTACTAAATGTACTCAATGCCTTTAACTTCAAATACAGAAAGGCATTTCATTTTCACTTGAGTGCTATGGAGAGACCAAAAAGTCCTCTCAGTATAGGTTAGAATAATTTTTTTAATGAAATTAAGATCTTTTTGAGTCAAAGGTTAGTGGTTATGGCAGTGGCGGTTTTTGTTTATTTGTACCTCTGCAGTTTGTTGCTGGGGTGTATGAACCAACCAATGTACTAGCCCACCACAGATTATAGTGAGCAATGCCATCACTGCTGCACAAGTAGACTAAAGGAGTGAGAAAGAAAAGATGTAGGAGGAATCAAAGGAGAGGGTAGAGGACAGAACTAGGTAAGAATGCATGAGAGAAAGATAGTGAGGATGGAGGAGTGAGAGAGAGAAAGTGTGCAACAAAAGTAAGAAGTGAAAGTAAGAAGGTGAACAAATAAAAAGAGGAAATCGAGTGGAAAAGAAACATATATATGAAACACGAAAGTGGATGGAGGGGAGACAGATGAACAGAGAATACAGGGGAGAGAATAAAAGTTAAGGAGAAAAAGCGGGCATAGAGAACAGTGTGAGAAAGGAGAAGAATGGATGGAAGCGCTAGGAAGGAGCATACAGAGAAGAGAAAGGAAGAGGAGGAAAAGCAAACAGTGAGAGAAGTTTGAGAAAGGAAGAGTGGATGAAAGAGCAAGGGAAGAGAGCGCAAGTGAGAGAATGGGATGTGGTAAATTGGACCGAAAGAGTGGGGAGAACTAGACCAGCTTCAGTATATTCAGCTGGTTCCGGTTAGCAAGTGTGCTGATCTCTCAAGGTGGCATTTATTTCCATTACCTCAAGTTGCACTCTGTAAAGCACTGCTCCTTTACCCTGTTACCTAAGTTTGAATCATCACCTTGCAATGCTAGGACAGAACTAATGGGCAGATTAGCACATATTTAGGGGCATATGTATCAAAATCTCTATTTGCGATTCTCAAATAGCGATTTTTTGAGAATCGCTATTTGGGAATCGCAAACGAGATGTAAGTAAAAGTTCGCAAATTGTTAGCGATTCCTTGGCATTCCTTAATTGCGATTCGCAAATTGCGAATCGCAATTAAGGAATACCTTCCCATTCATTCCTATGGGCCAGGAGGCCCATAGGAATGAATGGGAAGACATCCTCAATTAGCGATTCGCAATTAGAGAATCGCAAATTGAAAATAATTTCAAGGGTGCAAGGGTGTCATAAGGACACCCTGATGCACCCCTGAAATGAGCATGTGTGCGCAAGAGGCGCACATACATGCCCTAAGGGCATGTATGTGCGCCACATGACACTTTGAAAAATGCCAAAAAGTGCATCTTTCAAAGAAATCGCAAATTACCACCAACTTGAAGTTGGTGGTAATTTGCGCTTTCTTAAGGAGAAATCGCACAATTTGGATGCTTGCTACATCTCATTTAAGGAATTGCCAATAAGGAATCGCAATTTGCAATTCCTTAAATGCAATCGCAAAATAGAGAATCGCAAATTTGCGATTCTCTAATTTGCGATGCCCTTTTGGGATGATACATCCCAAAAGGCATTTTCCCGTTTGCAAACGGGCCGATTCTGAGAATCGGCCTTTTTGTGAACGGGAAAAGGGCTTGATACATATGCCCCTTAGTGATTGTGCTAGTCTGTAATAGAACAGCACTGTTATGCCTGCTGTACATTGCACCCCTCTCATTTTGTCACCCTACTGCATAAATAATTTCAACATTTTCAAAAGGGCAGGGCACACAAACTCTAGCGGTCTCTAAACAACACCATTAATTTTTTTCTTCAGAACAAACAAAAATGCAGATTTATCTTATTGAAAGAAGGATTTAAGATATTGCCCTTAAATGAGAAAATGAAAGATGCTGATCTCTATTATGGGCGTTTCTAGACCATTACATTGAACACCAAAAAAGTCATTTCTATAGTTTATCTCAATGCGGTTGAGATAATGCATTTGTTCTTGCAATGAAGTCTCGCTCATAGTGTGACTTATGGCATTGGAATGTCATTCATGAGGACACTGAAAACATTTAAATGTCGCTTATGAGGCAGCAGAAAACCTGGCAGCTATGGCTGAGGGCTCTACTTTGCAGCAATCGCACTGTCTTCAGTCTGCACAAAATTGTGTTAAGCTTCATAAGTAAAGTTAGTACAGCTGAGAGCTCTGCATTGCAGTGAGTCGCTGTCTGCAGTACATTTAGGTGCTTTGCAAACCTTTTTAAGATCTTAGAGTTTCTTGTTGCTCAAATGGGTGTAGTTTCTGTTATTTAAACGTTTCCCTCGTCTTCATTCCTTGATTTTGCTCGATAGAAAGTGTCACTCATATATTCGCTGAATGTCACTCATAATTACAATGGAATTATGAAAATGTCACACATAAGCAGTCTGAAACCTTGGCAGCTATGGTTGTGGTGCGTGTGACGTAACCCGGCATCTGCACACGTGTCATTCAAAGTGCTGGTTGTTCAGTCTTGCCTCTTTTTTTTGCACACGCTGTACTGTAACTAAATGAAAATTAATCCACCATGTCGATTTGCAGAGGGAAATAAAAGTGTGGTATTATGGGTTGTAGATACATGATACATATCCATGGGTTGCTTTCAGTGTAAGTTAGCTGAGCCATCCGTTTCTATAGAGCTGGGAGAGGGGAAGGCTAAAAAACATAATGAAAACTGAAGATAATATGGACACTTATTGCTGAAGGCCCTTTATGTAATATATGTATTTTTTGGGGTCTAGTTTACATGATTTAGATTTCTAATTCTTTACTTTATCTCTTACTCTGTTTTCATCCACCCAAATGTACTCTTAAATGACAGTGCTACAAAAATACAGAAACACACTCTCCACAAAATGCATATTAATGAGGCTCCAACACAATCAATCATTCTCAGGACTTATGTAATGATTTGACAATATTTTTAAGGATAAAATCCTTAAAAATGTGGTCCAGTTTTGATTAGACTGTAACAGTTTGTGGAAGCTCAGGGAGTCAAGTTACTTCCTATAAGCCTAGATTATATTTGACGGAATATCCTCCTATAACTACAGACACATCGAGATCCCCAATGAATACCGTTAAATCAGGCTCACCCTCCGACCCTTGCACCCCTGGGGGCATATTCACAAGCCCCTATCACCACCACAACGTCACTTTCAGTAGGGGCCTCGCCTTATTCACTTAACGTGGCTTAACGCTGCCTTGTGAATAAGGCCCCTTTCACGCTGCGTTTAGCGTGAAAGGGGCGTGCAGTGGGTGTTGTGGTGGGCGTTCCACTGCAGCACCCATTGATTTTAATGCTGCCCCTTATTCACAAGGGCAGCGTAAATAGGAGGTAGCGCCAAAATTAAGACCAGGAAAACCCTGGTCTTAAGTTGGCGAAACGAGAAATGCTTTATCTCTCCTCGTTTTTGCTTTTTCCATGAGTGCTGCCTTGTGCAGCACACATGGAAAAAGCAAAATGCCATGGTTTGTTTATGTACAGGAAGGTGTCCCTTCCTGTACATAAACAAACCTTTTTTAAACATGCCCTTTTGTAACTTATGTGTGTGCTGCATGAAGCAGCACAGATGTAAGTTACAAACTGGCATTTTAGGTTTATGTGCAGGAAGGGACATCTTCCTGCACATTAACAAAACTCCCTGCTTGCAGACACCCTTGCACTCTGGTGCAAGGGTGCCTGCGTTGGCGCTAAGTCGTGAAACTTAGCGCCATCGCAGAGGGAAACGCAAGGCTGCACAATATCCTTGTGAATATGGTGCAGCCTTGTGTTTCCGAAGTGGCGGAGAGAGGTGTTAAGCCAAGAAGGCTAACGCCTCTCTCCGCCACTTCCTTGTGAATATCCCCCCTGGTTATTACATTTTGCTATTGGTCTTGTGACCCCGAAACCTTCGGAAATTTGTAATAAGTCTCTGACCTCTGCTGAACTCCTGCCAAGATGGAAACATGCTTTTATTAAAAAATCTGTGGATATGACTATCCTCTATACTTTCAGACCTATTTCTTTATTAACATTCCAAACTGAGCTATTTGAAAAGTTTGTTAACTCTGAGTTAGTGTGACCAACCGTCCGTAAATTTCATGGACCGTCCCTCATTTTGGTGTCATGTCCGTTGTCCGTAATCATTCCTTTTACGGACGCCTTTTGTCCGTAATTTTGAAGATCAATTACAGCGAGATGTGCTATTCCCCTGAGAAGTGCCAGGAGATTAAAAGTTCTCGGGGGCCTGGTCGCACTTTTCTGCTGAACTCCAGAGGCTGCAGCAGCCCCTCACTGAGCTTGCACACACTGTAGACAGGCCCATTGTCATTCTGACTGAGACTGATTATCCCCTTTTGAATGAAAATGCTCCGTCTGCCTTTAGCATATCGTGTGAGTGAGTGCCTTGGAGGCCAGTGACTCGCTTGGAGCCAGTAGATCATAGTTGGTGATTACACAGGAGCTTTCCCCAAACAGAGTACTGTGGGGAACTGCGGCCTTGTGTAATTTGCCAATGTTGTTCACTGAGACTGAAGGGGCAGGGGCAGTGACGGGGCAGGAGCTGTGACGGGGCAGGAGAGGCGACGGGTCAGGAGCGTAACACAGGACCCGCGGTGCGGGGTCCAGCGAGCTGCAGGGGACCCCATCAGCACAGTACTCAGGCCTGAGACCTCAGGATTAAATCCTGAGCGGGGGCCCCTCCGTGTACCTTGCAGGGGGGGCCCCTCAACTTTCGTTACGCCACTGCTCATTAATGAAAAGTGTAAAAAGAAGTGGGGCAAGAACACATCCTTGTCTAATCCCACGGCAAAGCCTAAACGTCGTCGTACACTCCCCATTAGTACCATATCGTATACTAGTTCGGAGATTGGTATATAATTGGGCAAGAAAAAAAACGATTCCTTCTGGCGCGCCCATTTCTAACTATTTGGCCCAAAGAATCGAATGATCAACCAAATCGAAGGCACTACTTAAGTCTGCAAAGCAGAGATAAAGGGAACCCGTTTTGGCCTGCTTGTACTTCCCTATAAGGAGATTTAAATTTAAACACTGATCCACGGTTCCATGCCCCTTCCTAAAACCATATTGGGTACTAGCCAAAATCCCATTATCTTCTGCCCATTGTTCCAGCCTTACCAATAGAACCCTACTCATAATTTTGACCGAGGAATCTAGTAGGGAGATAGGGCGGTAGTTCTTAACATCCCCTCTATCACCTTTTTTGTAAATTGGAATTATAATAGATTCCTCCCAGGTTGGTGGCACCCCACCGCTTACAGCAGCATTAAATACATTGGCTAGCAGAGGTCCCCACATCTCAGGCACAGCTTTATAAACATCAATAGGGACCCCATCCGGTCCCTGTGCCTTGCCCCCTTTGCTAGCATTAATACTCAATATAACCTCTGCGGGGGTAACATCCAACGGGATAGAGGACCAAGGTCCACTACTATCATCTGGCGGTATATTAGTGTTAAAAATGGTGGAAAAATGAGTTACCCATGTAGCCTTGTTGACCTTAGAGGTAAGTTCAGGGACCATATCATCTTTAAGAAAAGGGCAGTTAACTGTTGCCCAAAATAGAGCACAGTTAGATGTCTCAGCTGCCTGTGTCAATTTGTCCCAAGCCTCTTGCTGTAACTTCTTCTTGCACTGTTTAACCTCTATCTTGTAATTCTGCCTGAGTTGGTTAACAACGTTCATATCTCTTGGCCTGACGGCCAAGCCCTGCTTAAGCTCTGATAGCTTTGCGGTACAGGCATGATCGAACCAACCTTTCCTGGGAGCTAATAACCCGGGGACAGTTTTAGTAAATTTATTTTCAATGACTTTATTAATAGATATAAAATCCTTCTCGATGTCATCAGCCTTACGATCGCTCTCAAGGATAGCAAGAATTTCTTCTCGACAGTCCTTAACTATGGATTTAATAACTCCTTCAGCTTTTGCCCCTTTCCATCTAATTCTTGTACCATTGGGTCTGTGGGCTTAAATGTTCATCACAAAGCGATCAGAAGGGAGAACTCTATCCTTCCACAAAGTGATAACAGTGATGATACAATTATGGTCACTTAACATATAATCTCTGACCTTAGGTGGCTTGCACAGTGAAGTAATATTAGATGACACGCAAATGTGATCAATCACTGTATTTGCGTTCCTCCCCGTGAATGTAGGAATTGTATCACCCTGTTCGCTCTTAGCGTTTTCTAAAATTTTCATATCAAGGGATGCCAATAGTTTATTCAGGGAATCCCCGTATAGATTATGCGGGAAGTGCAAATCATCTTCCTCAAAATTATTCTTAACCCCACAAACCCCCAGTCGAAAAAATACAAGTGGGTATATTAAAATCCCCTACCCAAATAACATTAAAATCTATATTGTCCCCTGTAATTAAATCGTCTAGGGCAGCCCCTAATTCATTCACGGCTTTATGCCTCGTGCTATCAAAGACGTTATTATAAAAAATTATTAAAATAGTATTAGAGCCCTGATTGTCCGATAACCACAAGATCTGGGAATGGGCACCAACGATCAGGTATCGTTTAACTTCGATAGGGATGTTAACGGAAACCAAAACCAGGAGCCCTCCCTTCGGTCTACCGGATAACGATGCCAGGGCTGGTAGATTAAATGAGACATGGCCGGGATAGCTGACACTTTCCTTGCACCAGGTTTCTTGGAAGCATATAATGTCATGAGAGCTAATAAACTCAGCCCAACCCGGATTATCGCCTTTAGCAGCTAAACCAGCGATGTTCCAACTGACAATGGAACATGGCGAGTACTCCTGACCTTTATTAAACCTTAGATTCTTGGAACCCAACTCTGCCCTCCCCGGTTCCTCCCCCACTATATTGATAGTGCCCCCGGCCCTCTCGGTAGTTACCACAATGGGACCCCGTCCTTTCTCTATATTACCCCCCAGAATCGCTGAGACTACAGTTGGCGATTCAGGACATACACACTGAACTACTCCACTGTGAAGAAGGGATGGAGGGGTCTCAATCCAAGGACCCAGATTCAGGAATATATTCAAAGGATATGAGCGTTTATTGACATAGTTCCAGCTCATAAAATAATCAGAACACCAAAGGAACAGTCTTTAAAGAGGTCGGAGGTCTCGTGATGCTCGGAGTAGTCCGGTCTGGTCGTTCTCCTTGGTAGTCAGGGACGCTTCCGGTATTAAGGCGACAGGGATCCAGAGGACTCTCTCAAAGATAAAGGAAACAGAAACCGGGGGTTACTTCCAATACCGGGATTCCGGATATGAAAGGAGGGGGAGGGGAAGTGAGGGGATCACCAGGGACCTTTACCGTTGAAATGCACTCGTGTGGGGGAGGTGCGCTGTTGCGAAAACACACCCAACCGTCCTGTGACCACCCTCACCCACCCCTACCCGTTCCCTCCCCGTGAGAATACGAGCCCCCTTAATCTGACCCGTACCTTGTGGTGCCACACTTCTCCAGAAGCGTGGCGGGGCGGAGCGTGGTCTCGTTGGCCTCCCGGCTTTCTCTGCTCTTGGGACGACGCAGCCTCTGGGTCTTCTCTCTTCTCCTCCTGCGGCGGCACTGCTTCTAATACCTCCAACTCCTGGATACTGAAGACCTCCGTGAGTGTTCGGGACCGCGCTGTGTTCTTCCGGACGCCGTGCTATGAACTGCACCGAGGCTTCAGCTTGGCGGATGGGCGGTGACGTCAGAGGCGGGGTCCCCTCCTCCGGGAATGTCCACTCCGCCTTAAAGGGACCATTTCCATCCTGCATTCGGGGCGGAAATGAACACGTATTAAAGTCCTCACCCAGCTCGTGGCAGGTAGGGACCCCCTGCCACATCCCTCCCCCGGGTTTTCCCCGATCGGGGGGAAAAGGAAATCGGGACAAAAAATCAGCATTCCCCTGTTCCAGACCTTTACGATGCCGAACTTCAATCTGAAAGGGTTGTAGAGCCAAGAACCATCTGAGAATGCGATAATTGTGACCACGGTTCCTTTGAAGCCAAGTCAGCGGGACATGGTCCGTATACAAAACAAAAGGTCTTCCCTCCAGATAGTATCTGAGCTTGTCCACTCCCCAACGGACTGCCAAGCACTCTTCCTCTTTAGTGGAGTAAGCCGCTTCTCTGGGGAGCAGTTTACGACTGATGAAGAGGACCGGTCTTTCCAACCCCTCTGGATCTTCCTGTGAAAGGACCGCCCCAATACCCACTCCCGAGGCATCGGTCTGGAGGATGAAGGGTTTTGAGAAGTCCGGGGAAATCAATACGAGTGCAGTGGTAAGGACAGTCTTTAGTGCATGAAACGCACTGGTTTCCCTGGGAATAGGTGCTGGTAGCCTAGGTGATGACTGAGTTTTCTTTAAGAGGTCAGTGAGAGGTCCGGCCATATCGGCAAACTGAGCAATAAACCTCCTATAATATCCCACTAGGCCCAGAAAAGCCCGCAGATCTCTTTTGGTCTTGGGATAGGGGATTTCTAGGATAGCCTTAACTTTTTCTGTCTGTGGTTCTATCCTCCCATCTCCTAAGACATAACCTAGACACTTCACCTTCCTGAAGGCGATTCTAGTCTTTTTGGCATTTATGTGAAAGCCCGTTGTCCTCAAACTACAGAGTATCTTGTCCAAAGGAGTCAACTGTTCTTCCCACGTCTTACTGTAGACGACAATATCGTCCAAGTAAGCGGAAGAATATTGAGTATGAGAAGACAATACCTTATCCATTGCCCGTTGAAACGTTGCCTGAGCACCGTGCAGTCCAAATGGGAGGACTGTGAAATGATAATGGCCAGAAGGGGTAGAGAAAGCGGTTTTCTCTTGATCTGCAGGGTTAAGCGGAATCTGCCAATACCCCTTGGTGAGGTCTATAGTGGTGATATAACGAGCCTCACCAAGGCGTTCTAGTAACTCGTCCACCCGAGGAAGGGGGTAAGCGTCTTGTTTAGATACCCTATTCACTGCTCTAAAGTCGATACAAAATCGAATACTGCCGTCCGGTTTGGGGACAAGGACAACCGGAGAACACCAGTTGCTGTGGGAGGGTACTATCACTCCAGAGCGCAACATTTGGTTGATCTCTTCTTGGAAGGCATGTCTTCTGGCTTCAGGGATACAGTAGGGCTTTTGTTTGACCACCGTCCCGGGAGATGTAGGAATGGAATGCATTGCTATGTTTGTTTTCCCGGGTTGATCTGAAAAGACGTCTGAGTAACTGAGAAGAAGTGATAAAACTTCTTCACGTTGTCCGGTTGTTACGGCAGAGTTGAAGGGGGTGTCATAAACAGTGTGATTGGCAAGTGTAAGGGAATTGACTGCTTGGGGAGGTTTTCCCAGCCACTTTTTTAGCAAGTTTATGTGGTACATTTGTGTCTTGTTACCTTTGACTTGTAGTATGTATGTGGTTCTACCGATTTTCCTGAGAATCTTAAAAGGGCCCTTCCATTCTTTTCTCAGTTTGTGCGTTGATGAGGGCAACAATACCAACGCCCAATCACCAACATCCATTTCCCTCCACTTCTTGCCCCTGTCATAAAACGTTTTTTGTTTGGTCTGGGCTATAGCCAGGTGATCATGGGCCATAGTTCTAAGTTTGTGTAACCTGGTTTGTAGTTGTCAGGTATAGTCTAGTAAGGTTTCTGCTTCGTGTGCTCCTTCCCTTTCCCAGCTATCTTTGGTGATTTCCAAAAGGGTTCTCGGGGTTCTACCAAACAGTAATTCAAAAGGAGAGGTGCCTAGACTGGCTTGTTTTTGGCTCCGGAGGACAAAAAGAGCCAGCGGTAGTAACTGATCCCAGTTTTTACCATCCCCAGATAGAAGTTTCTTCAGGGTGAGATTTAAGCTACCATTATACCGCTCGACCAAACCATCTGTCTGGGGATGGTAGACAGACGTTTTGATGTGAGTGATTTTGAGTTGTTTACAGACTTGGGTCATTAAGCGTGAGACAAAAGGTGTTCCTTGGTCTGTAATGATTTCGCGAGGAAAGCCCATCCTAGCGAAAACCTCGACGAGTTTTTGGGCAATTGCTGTCGATGTAGCCGCCCGGAGGGGAAAGGCCTCAGGGTATCGAGTAGCATAGTCTACCAAGACTGATGCATACAGGTGGCCCCTAGCTGACTTAGGCAAGGGACCTATAAGGTCCATTCCTATCCTATCAAAAGGTTTACCTATGATAGGCAATGGGTTCAGAGGTAACGGAGGTGGAACATAGGGGTTTCTTCGCTGACATATCTGACATTCTTGACAATAACGTTGAATTTGTGCATAGATCCCTGGCTAAAAAAAGTGTTGCAAAATGGCCTGCCCTGTCTTTTCCACACCTGAATGTCCTGCAAGTAAGTGTGCATGTGCAAAGAATAGTATTTGGTCCCTAAAGGCAACAGGTACCAGGAGTTGGGGCACTGAATCGGGTTTGGCCAACCTATATAACAACCCATTTTTTTCAATGAAGGTGGGATAGGTTATGGTTACAGGATCCTGACCTGAACGGGCTATTTGCCAAGCATTAGTAAGAGAAGAATCATTTAGTTGTGCGGTCCTGAAATGGGTATCCCTAGCCCATGGCTCAGAAGCAAGAAGATTATTACGGGGAGTACTCTGTAAGGCATCAGACATGAGAGTGACGAAGCCCGGATTATCTGTTCCTATGATCACAGGTTCAGGTAGTGTAGGCAAAACCCCAACGACTACTTCTGTTCTAGTGCCAGCGGTAGTGCAGAGGGTGATTTTAGCTATTTGATACTCCCTTACATCTCCATGTACGCATTTTATGTGAACCATTTTCCCTGTTATGAGGCAGGAGGGGGGAACCAGTTCTTTTCTAACCACCGAATGCCTGCATCCTGAGTCAAGTAAAGCTCGAACCACCCTCCCATGGATATTCACACTCACATAGAAGATTGGACCTGTTTCCTGGGCGTATAGAAGAGAATGTGGGGCGTAGCTCACATCTATAGGTTCTTCTTCCTTTTCTTTTCTTTTTCGGCAATACCTTGCTATATGTCCCCACTCGCCACAGTCATAACATTGAGGACCAGGGTTGGGTTGAAAGTCCGTTTTAGGTAGGCGTGGTCGGGGAGGTTCTATTGGGGGCTTTATATATTTCTTGTCAGGTTTTCCCGGGATGGTTTTCTTGGTCTTCTCTGGTTCTCTTAAAGGGGGTCGTCCCTGGGCCCTCGCATATGACGTAGCCATCTCAATAGCATGTTCAAGCTTTAATCCTGCATGTTGTTTCAGCCACCGTTGTGTCCCATAAGGTAACGCTTCCAAAAACTGTTCCAGATAAATTTTATTCATCACTTCTTCCATATTACCTTCCTGTGGTTTGAGCCATAGGTTGGCAGCTGCTTTTAGCTTATAGAAGAGTGTCTGTGGAAGGTCGCCTGGTGTGCCGCGTTCTTGGCGGAACTTGAGTCTATGGGTCTCTTCATCCACCCCTAGACGGTCGAGTATATACTGTTTCACCACAGCATAACCAGAAGTGCCGTCTTTATTAATCATCTGCTAAGCAGCTTGCGCCTCCCCTGTTAAAAGAGGGGCAAGGTAAAAAGGCCACCTCTCACCGGGCCAAGCGCTGGCCCTAGCGGCCCTTTCAAAATTTAAAAAGAAAGTCAAAGGATCCTCCCCAGGAGTGAATTTCTGTAGAGGGACAACCGTTCCCGGGGGAGGGGCACTTGTTCTCCCTTGTCCCAACACTGCCAGGAGTTGGTTTTGACCCTCCGCCAACTTCAATAGGCTATCAGCCCGAGCTTGTATGGCAGTGGTGAAGGCTGTGCGGTCTGCTTCGGCTTGAGTGGAGGTTTGTCCTATTGCCCATTCGAGCTTATCCTGGCCTTCCTTCAATTGTTTTTTTTTTTTTTGAAACCGTTTATTACAAGACTCAAAAATATACAAAGATGGGCCTACAACCTTCCGGCCGGCCGCTAGCAAAGAAAGGAGCATACGATACACATTTATAAAGCACGTGGTGCTGCGGAGGAGCATGCACAGGAGTTAACAGTGTTGAGAGCCACACCATCCAGACCCCACTATACGGTTTCATTTTAAACTTAAAGAACAACAAGAAAAAACAAACCCACAAGGCAATCCACAATCGGAAATAGCAGCACGTGCTCCCCTAGAGGGGGGACCCTGACCATCCATAGGAGTCTCAAGAAGGGGAAGAGATCAGGACTAGGGCTGGGTGAACCCAATGCCCGGTACCGGGGGGATGAGTCGGCTAAGGGGACGGGGCCGGCGACGGATCGGGCAATAACGGCGGAGCACAGATTCCCCCGCGGTAGGCGTTCCAGGGGCCCCATACTTTCACCCATGTCCCAGGCTTACCTCTCGCCACATACACCACCTTTTCCCGAAACATGCACCAATCCATATGTTCCTTCCAGGCCGAGACAGTCGGGGGCCTCTGGGATCCCCACAGTTGAGCAATATCACGCTTGGCCACCATATATCCCAGAGTCACCCACCACGTCTGCGGCGCCGAGTAATCGGTAGGTTCCCACACATTCAACAGGCATCTCCTCGCTTCGGGCAACAGCGCCACATGCGTAACCACTCGCAGCACCTCATGCACACCACGCCAGAACCCCTCCACCTCCGGGCACTCCCTCAAGATATGCAGAAAAGTCCCCAAAGCACCACACCCACGCTTACACAAACCGTCCTCAGCATAGCCCATACGCAGGAGCCTTGGCCCCGTCATGTAGACCCTGTGGAGTATCTTGAGCTGGACGAAGCGAAGGCGAGCCGGTATGGCCACCTCTTTCGGGGAGGCCACCGCGGAGATCCAGTCCTCGTCGTCCAGCTCCAGCCCATCGGCAACCCAAGCCTCACGAAGGGCAGTCAACAAGCCCGAGCGGTCGTTGATCAGTTTTTTGTAGATCAGTGAGATCGTGCTGTCCGGGACGTGTCCATCCAGCACTCTATCCTCCAGGGGGGAATACTCCGGGATGGAGGCAACGTCCGGGAAGACGGAGCCCAGTGCATGACGGACCTGCAAATACCGAAAGTACTCACTGCCCTGCAACTGAAATTCCGTCTGCAGCATCTCGAACGTTTTAAATCCTCCCCTCGTCCAGAGATCCCCCACTTTGCTGATGCCTATTATGTCCCACTTCTCGAAACCCTTCGAGGTCCACAGGGAGCCCAACCGCTCAGACGCGTATAGTGGTGACGCCCGGGTCAAACGGTCCTTCCACCCCATAGCGACATTGGCCGCGTGCCACACTCGCACCATGACACGCGTGGGGCCCGTTAGGCGAGCGTCGGGCGCGCTAGAGTAGAGCGCTCGATTATAGTCACCACCTGGGAGTAGCATCTTATCCATTTCGAATGCCGGGTTTAAGGCGGGCCCGTATAGGCCGTGATTAATCGCAGCTAGCTGGGAGGCCCAATAGTACCGTTTAATATCCGGGAGGGCAATCCCCCCGTCATACCATGGGAGCGTCAACTTCGCCAGGGCAATACGCGGCCTCCCGTCCCAGAACAGGCGGCGTTGCAAACTCTCCACCTCACGGAAGTAGCGCGCCGGGACTAGGTCCATAGTGTTCTGCAAAGCGTACAGGAAACGCGGCAACGACATCATCTTAAACAATGCCGCCCGGCCGAGCGGCGAAAGCGGCAGGCGCCGCCAGCGCGCGACGTCCTCCTTCAGGCGCTGGAGGGGGGGAAGCAAGTTCCGATCGTAGCGGGCCTCCGGGTCCAGAGTAATGAAGACACCCAGGTACCTGAACCCCCGCGGGGCGATCTGGATCGGACAGCCCCGCGGGAGGATGGGAGCCTCCCCAGAGAGCACATACACACATGATTTAGCCCAGTTGATGACAAGGCCGGAGTTGCGACCAAATGAATGTAAAACATCAACCAGTACTATCAGTGATTTACGTGGGGAGGCTAGGTACAAGAGGATGTCATCAGCGTATAGGGATACGCGGTCCTCATACTCGGGGGTCCAGCGGAGACCACAGATAGAAGGATGCCACCGCAGCCACTCCGCCAGGGGCTCCAAGGCGAGCGCAAATAGGAGCGGCGATAAGGGGCAGCCCTGCCGCGTGCCCCGGCCCAGCTCGAACGGAGCCGATACTCTACCGTTCACCACCACCTGCGCCAATGGGCCCGAATACAGCAATTTGACCCAACTGATGAACCCTGGGCCAAATCCAAACTTCGCAAGCATCGCCCAGATGTATGGCCATTCAAGCGTGTCAAACGCCATGGTGGCGTCTAAGGACGCCAAAATGGCCGGCTCCCGTATGAACGGGACACGTGCGAGCACCCCATGCAAACGCCGCAAGTTAAGGGCTGTGTTGCGATGGGGAATAAAGCCGGACTGGTCCTGATGAACCAAATCGCCCACCACGCCGACCAGCCGATTGGCCAGTACCTTGGCGAGAATTTTGGGCTCCGCATTCAGTAGCGAAATGGGCCGATAGGATGTAACCCGGTCCCGAGGTCTCCCCTCCTTGTGGATAACCACGATTGTAGCCAGACGCTGGTCCAACGGGAGGGAGCCCACCGAGTGGGCCGCCAGGAACATAGCCCGGAGGTGTGGTGCCAGCGTATCCGGTCGCAACTTGTACAACTCGATAGGGAGACCATTCGGACCCATGGCCTTGCCGGAAGCGACCGAGCGTATGGCTAGGGCGATTTCGTCGGAGGTGGGAGCGGCGTCCAGCGACACCCTGTCCTCCCCCGAAAGGGACGGCAGCGCGATATCCATGAGCAGGGCACGGGAATCCTCTTCAGAGCAGGAAGACACCGGGGAATACACCCCACGGAAATAATCCGCGAAACAGGAGACAATTCCTTCTGGCTCAGTTACACACACACCATCCGTTTTCTCAATCAGCGGGACCACACGATTCGCTCTCTCTTTTTTGTCCAACCACGCTATCAGTTTACCAGCCTTATCACCCACATCATACAGTCGCCCCTGTTGCGCTCTACTGAGGCCCCTGGCCGCCTCCGTGACGAGGGCCCTATAGGCCGCTTGCTTGAGTTGGAGGACATGTAATGCGGCATCCGTCACCCCACCTTCTAGATTACCCTCCAACTCGGCTATTTCAGCTTCCACCCGGGTCACCTCCTCCCGCTCGCGCCTCCGGGCGTGGGAAATAAGGGATAGGGCCTCCCCTCGGAGTACTGTCTTGAAGGCCTCCCATAGTGATACAGCCGAAGGCACGGACCCCACATTCTCGTCAAAATATCGCTGAAGGGATTTAATCAAGTCAGCGCGAATGGTGGGGTAGCGCAGGTACCAGGGATTGATCGGGACCACCCTACCCTCACCCCTCGGAAAGACATCAAAGTGTAACAGGAGCGGGGAGTGGTCCGAGATACCCCGTGCCAAGTGGCGCACCTCTCCCACCCTCCCAACATAGGCCGCCGGGACAAGGACATAATCTAGTCGTGAGAGACTACCATGGGCCCCCGAGTGGAAAGTGTACTGCAGCTGCGTGGGGTGTTTTAAACGCCAGCAGTCCACCAATCCCAATGTATCCAAGAGGCCAGATAGCCACGCCTGTGCCCGGGGGAGGTCCCTAGGGGGGTGACGATCCACAGTCCCAGAAACCACCGCATTGAAATCCCCCCCCCACCACTAGAAGCCCCCCCGGAAGGCCAAGGAGAAGGCGCCCCAGGTCCGCAAAGGTGGTCGACTGCAGCCCCGGTGGGATGTATACTGACACAAAGACAACCACTTTGCCCTCCATTCTTCCCACCAAGACCGTGTAACGTCCCCTGTCATCGTGGAGCACCTCATCAATCTCCAACGGGAGCGAGTTCTTCACCATGATGCCCACACCCCTTGAGCCAGACGTGAAGCCCGAGTGGGCCACTAGGCGATAGCCACGCCGATTCATGGCGCAGAAGGAGTTGCCAATGAGGTGTGTCTCCTGCAGAAAGACTACATTTGTGCGAGATTCGCTTCAAGAACTGCAGGACCACACCTCGTTTGATCCTGTCCCCCAGTCCATTCACATTCCAAGACAACAAAGTTAATTCCCTACCCCCCATCATATACAGAAGCCATCATTCGTCCCCCCGAGAGCACTTTAGAACTAACACAAAAATACTTTTGCCTTGTGATGAAAACGAACAACACCCCATCCCTACCCACCCACCCCAACAAAACTCCCCCCTCCCTGCACCCCTGCATGAGCCCGAACAGCCCCCCCAACGTGCAGTGTGCCTGTCGCCCCATATATAGTTAAACTAACTAGACCCCCTAGAGGAGGAGGGAGAACCCCCAATAGACCCAACACAACCTCCATAGGAGGGGAACTTACACAGACAGACGCATAATCGAAAGTGGCATCATTTTCGTCCAGAGCGAGGCCTAATATTAAACCCTCAGTCCCGATCCAGTGGGCCGTCTCCCCCCGCTGCCCCCCCCGCCCCCCCGATCACGATCCCCAGACAGAGTATCCAGCCAGTCCCCGGCCGCTTCGGGACGATCAAAAAAGTGCGTGCGACCTTCCACCTCCACTCGCAGCTTGGCTGGGAAGAGCATGGCGTATTTGAGGTTTAGGTCCCGAAGACAGCGTTTGACGCCTAGGAAGCTCAGTCTCTGCTTCTGGACCGCTGGGGTGAAATCAGGGTAAAAATTCACCTCCATATTGTCAAGCTTAACCGGTCCATGCAGTCTGGAGGATTGCAGGATAGCGTCTCTGTCCCGAAAATTGAAAATCCGGGCAATGAGAGGTCTCGGAGGGGCTCCGACCTTCGGCCTTCCCCCGGGAACCCTGTGGGCCCTCTCCACAGCGAAGAATTTACTCAGCCCCCGTGGCTGGAGATAGGTAGCAATCAGGTCCTCCACAAAGAGGTCCGCCGCCGCCTCCTCGCGTCCCTCAGGCACCCCGATGATGCGGATGTTGTTCCTCCAGGCCCGACTCTCGGAGTCCTCCAGGCGTCGATCCATAAGCGCACTCGCCTGACTAAGCCGGCGCACCTCTGTTTGTAGGGCCGCCACATCTGTCGTAAGGCCCGATGCGGTGTGGGCCAAAGAATCAACTCGGTCGTTGGTTTTGGAAAGATCGGCCCTCACCAGGCCAACATCCACGAGGACCGAGTCGATCTTCTGCGCCAGTGTATCGAACCGCTGGCCCACCGAGGCCTTCATCTCGGCAATGGCGCCCATGACATCTCGCAGAGTCAGATCCGTGGGCAGGTCCGGGGCATCAGGAGGGCCCTCAGGGGACTTGTGCGGTCCATCGGGAGATCCCTTCTGGAGGGTATAGCGGTCCATACTGTTGGCCTGATGGACGGCGCCACGCCGGGTCGATTTGATCTTTGCCCGGTCTCCATCTTGTTTCGTGGCCATGGCCACCAGTCTCCCAGTCGCACCAGCCACGTCGTGAAGGGCAGGCAAGCAGGGCCACGAGCTCCGGGGGGGGGCCACCTCAGATCAGCGGGGTGGATCACAGCCGGCGGGCAGGCAGGGTCTCCCAGCGAGGCCACACCAACACAAAGAGCCCCGCGACCCAACCTCGCAGAGACGGCAAGGGGGTGCGAAAGCGAAAGCGAAAGTGCGGGGTACGCGAGTCGCCAGGCCCTGCCTGCCGCTGTTGTTCGCTTTGTCACTGGATCACCCCACAGCGCAAATCCGGGGTCCGGCGAGGAGAAGGCCGCAAACCTCAATCGGTGCTCACTCCGGTGTCCGAGGTCCGATTCGGAAACGGGAAACGGGTGCCACCTCAGCTCAGGCTCACCAACACAGTCCCCTCATCCGGGACAGGATAATTTCAGGATAATCGTAGGAGGTTGCGGAGGTCCTCGGGAGCCTCGCACCTACGCGGCCATCTTGGTTGCGCGCTAGGCTCCTCCCCCCCTTCCTTCAATTGTTGAATGAGGTTTTCCATCTTGTATCAGATGATGGTTGTCGTCTCTCCTATCTGGCTCGCCACTTGTGAAGAAGGGATGGAGGGGTCTCAATCCCCTGTAATACAAGGACCCAGATTCAGGAATATATTCAAAGGATATGAGCGTTTATTGACATAGTTCCAGCTCATAAAATAATCAGAACACCAAAGGAACAGTCTTTAAAGAGGTTGGAGGTCTCGTGATGCTCGGAGTAGTCCGGTCTGGTCGTTCTCCTTGGTAGTCAGGGACGCTTCCGGTATTAAGGCGACAGGGATCCAGAGGACTCTCTCAAAGATAAAGGAAACAGAAACCGGGGGTTACTTCCAATACCGGGATTCCGGATATGAAAGGAGGGGGAGGGGAAGTGAGGGGATCACCAGGGACCTTTACCGTTGAAATGCACTCGTGTGGGGGAGGTGCGCTGTTGCGAAAACACACCCAACCGTCCTGTGACCACCCTCACCCACCCCTACCCGTTCCCTCCCCGTGAGAATACGAGCCCCCTTAATCTGGCCCATACCTTGTGGTGCCACACTTCTCCAGAAGCGTGGCGGGGCGGAGCGTGGACTCGTTGGCCTCCCGGCTTTCTCTGCTCTTGGGACGATGCAGCCTCTGGGTCTTCTCTCTTCTCCTCCTGCGGCGGCACTGCTTCTAATACCTCCGACTCCTGGATACTGAAGACCTCCGTGAGTGTTCGGGACGACTTCTCCTCTCCTGTCTGTGTCGCGCTTTATTCTTCCGGACGCCGTGCTATGAACTGCACCGAGGCTTCAGATTGGCGGATGGGCGGTGACGTCAGAGGCGGGGTCCCCTCTTCCGGGAATGTCCACTCCGCCTTAAAGGGACCATGTCCATCCTGCATTTGGGGCGGATACGAACACGTATTAAAGTCCTCACCCGGCTCGTGGCAGGTAGGGACCCCCTGACATCCACAAAGGCTGATACTGCTACTGCATGAGGGGGAAAAAGTACCCGAGGGTACTCCCCCATACGCCTGTTGTCAATAAACAGCCTCCAGTCCGCTAAACCTATTTTGAATAGGAGTTTGACTCAAAACAGGAGGGTGCACTTGCCAACCCCTATTGGTCATTCCCTTCCCTCTTCGCTGTACTTGGGTCCACTCATCTGCAAAAGTTGAAAAATGATTAGGGGGATAAAAATAGGACAATGGGAGAGATTGTATGGTAGCTCCTGGACTATGATGTTTCCAATTACAAATATACTCCACAGTCCTAGGGTCCCTAAAATTAACAAGGACACAATCACCCCCAATATCCTTAGCCAAATGTCCCACCCAGGACACCCTCCGTACCATAAGTATTTTACTAGAAATGTGCGGGGCTAGTGGTCTGAATTTATTAAGCCAGTCAGCAACTTTATTATTTAAGGCCATAAATGATTCTTGACCTGGCTTACTCAATTCAGGAACTCCTGTTAAAACAACCAAATATGGGCTCGCTTCCAGGGGCAAGTCAATGATAGTTTCACCCATAGGCGCCTGAACTATTAAAGCTCCGGCTCCCTCTTTGGGCTGAACCGGTTTGCACTCCCTTGGGTTCTTAGTTGCTGCTACCACTGGTATCATAGGTGAAGGAGCAACTAGGGCCGGTAAAACTATGGTAGGAACTGAAGAGGGCATAGGTTCTATGACAACATGCCCCCCCGAGAGCCATTTGATGGTACAATATCCCTAGGCATGGTTTCCTTTTTTAGGGAATCTACAATTTCCAGTGATACAAGCTCAATCTTATTAAGCTGCTGTTCAATCTTTGTTAATCTATCTTCAACTGGGCGAAGGAGGAGTCTAAATAGGTCACCCATTTTAACCAAAATGGGGTCCTCCATCATCTCCCTTACCCCCACACTATTGCCCTTACACTGGGATACCACTCCTGTACATGTTAAATGTTCTACCGGTGCGGCTAAGGTATCCGAGGGGTTAGTAACAGCCTGCTCCCTAACATTGGCTGCAGCTTCGGTATTATACAATTGTTTGGACGTCTTCCCTTTCTTACCACCATTGGCATAAACCTGCCCTTGTTTACGCTTTGGAATCGCCCCTTGGCGTCTCTCCCGTAATTGCCTGGTATTAAAAGTCTTAGCAGGGCTAACCACCGTAGGTAGCATGTGGGATGATGACACTAATAAATCCAAAACCATGGACTGCTCCCCCGGGGTAGTATAATCCAGATCTCGGGCAGCCGATGAAATACATATGGTTTCAGAAATCACAGGGGCACCATTACCGCTAGTTTGTCCATGGGGTTCAGGTGTCCGTGCATTAGCAATATACCCCATGGATGACCTTCTAGCGATGGCTAAATCTTGTGAGACCCGCCGCTCCATCAGCGTGATCCCCTGATCTATTACAGAATTAGCTCTAATGATAAAGTTGTCCAAAGTCCCAGTTAGATTTCCATTAACCGCTCTGCTTCTGCTCTCCCTCCGGGCCATGATAATGTAGGTAAATAATCCTCGTAGAGAAAGTACTTACAGATTAGGTCCCGGGGAAGCAGATAAAAGAGGGTAGGCCCAATCTGGTCCGGTCTGGTCTCCTCCGAGCTTAAACGGGCCCGCCCTTGGTCCGGGCGGGCGGGCGGGAAGAGGCACAGCTGAGAATGAGAATGAACGCGGGCTGCTGGTCCTCGCAGTCCCGCCGACGTTAATACCCCAAAGAAGCACTAAGTCCAGTAAACAGAACGACTCAATCCACTGGGGTAGAGAGACTCCAATGCAGACTTAGAACAGTTCAAGATTTAAAATGCAACAACAATGAGCTCCCAGAGCAGGGTTGTTAACCAGTTAAGAGAATGAAGCAACTGAGGGAGGAGTGAGGAGCATGGCAAGCGGCCTCCCCCCCAGGAGAAGCAATCCGCACAAGCCGCAGAGAGACGGCCGTGACCCCAGGGCTTCGCCTACGCCCGCACCTCTAAGCACCCCTAAGCGCCTAAAGCAAGCTCCACTCGGCTCCCTCCCTGCCCCCGAGGTCTGTTCGTCGACGTCGTGTCCGGCTGGAATTCGGACCAGGGACCAGGGACCTGTGGCCGGGAGCCGCAAGAAGCCTGTGAGACACCGGAGAGACGAGGCTCACGTGGAGTCTCGCCGGCGTTTCGGCGTGTGACGTCCTCCCTTTTGGCGTCCCAATCTGGGAGTCTTTTGGGGTAATGTCCACAAAGCCACCAGTTCAGTCTTTTAGGCAGGCAGAACACAAACAAAACGCGTGCAGGGACTGTCTTCTGCGTACAGGTCTTCCTACGCTGCGTGTTAGGGCTAAAGTATCCTACAGGGGTGTCTGGTTGCTTTGTCAGCAAGAACGCTGACTCCGTCGTCAGTGTGGGCCCCGTAATGTGGAGAGAAATGCCCAGACAAGCGCTTATGCGAGGTCCCCTTCATACAGGGAGGGTTGTTTAGGCGCTTGTTGGCTCCCCCCGTGTTCAGGGCAGGGTCCCAGTGTGGCATGTGTGGCTCGAGATCATCCCCAGACGGAGGGGAGGGATATCCCACTGTCAGGTTGTTCAGCCCCGGTGACCCACAGCCCGTACACCGCCCAAGGCAGCACCATCCGCAGCGGCTGAGCGTACGTCGCTCGGGTTTTCCTGGTGAGGTGCGGTGGTGTCGGTTCGAGATCCCTCCGGTCTCCGGTGCTTCAAGGAGGAACCCGGGGGCTCTTCCGGCATCGAGCGCCGATCCTCCTCCTAGGTATGTCACTGTCGTCCCACGGCGCAACTCCTGGCTTCCGCACGGCAACAAGTATCATAAAAGCATCAGACAATCCAGCATAACTGCAGAATCCTTGCTTCAACTTGGCAGCACTAGTTATCGGCGGGCTTGAGCCTCGGCTCCTCCAACCAGCGACACACACACCCTCCTCCGGTGCACCTATCGGACATCCAAACAGAGAATCACAGCCATGCAGGCGCATACAGAACTTGTCAGTCATGGCAGTGAGTCAGGGTGGGACTTTCACCAAAAGTTACTTGGTGGAGTTCAGGAAACTTTGCAGATATTCCCAAGCTCTATCCTCCTCAGGGGCTGGAGTGGCGCAGGTGAAGGTTTGGAGCTTCAGGGTCGCCTGTGAGGGTCGGTATGGGAGTCGTTTAAGCTCTTTATACGTGGAGTGGCTATCAGTAAGCATGCTGGGATATTAAGCTCAATTAGAAGCAGGCTTGCTTTGTTAGAATCCCGTATAGCTAAACGTGAGGCTGAGCTGGCGATTAGAAACAATCCCCAGTCACGGGAGTTGCTGAAAGCTGCACTTGACGAGTACCACAAAAAGGCAGATAGTGAAGTCAAATATATGGGCAAATACGCCACAGCTAAAATATACGGGGAAACCGACGGACCAGGCTCGGTGCTGGCTGTGTTGGCCCATCGTAGATCAGAGGCTGGAGTCATTTCAGAGCTGGCTGATGAGGAGGGCTCTCTACTAACAGAGCAAGTGGATATTAACAATCAGTTTTGCGGATATTATCAAAAGCTATACAGCTCTATGGTTGCCCCTAGCGATGATGATATATTGAGCTATCTTGAATACATCAAGTTCCCGTAGTTGTCGGACTGGCACCGGGAGTTCCTAATGCACCCCCTTGAGGTTCGGGAGATACGATTGGCTTTGAGTTCTATGCGGAAGGGCAGCGCCCCGGGGATTGATGGACTGACAATGTCCTTTTACATATCTTTTAGTAATATTTTGGTTCCACACTTAAGCACCCTGTTTCAGGAAATGGGGATTGCTGGGGTTATGCCGCCTACTATGCATGAGGCCCTGATCATTATGTTACTGAAACCTGATAAAGATCCCCAGAAATGCTCCTCTTATCGGCCACTTTCGTTGCTCAATGTGGATACAAAAATATTTGCAAAAATACTGTCTAATCGTCTCTCTCCATTGTTGCCCTTCTTGAACGGTTCGGAGCAGACTGGATTCATACCAGGTCGCACGTTGTCCTCTAATCTCCGAACTGTGTTCGGTGCCCTGCAGCATGTCCGGCTAGAGCTAAAGGCAGATGCAGTCTTTTTAGACACGGAAAAGGCCTTCAATTCAATGGAATGGAAGTTCATGCTTGCAGTGCTGCGTCGCATGGGGGTGGGAGAAGTATTTCTCCAATTGGTGTTGGTACTTTACAATTCACCACTGGCGCGGGTACGCACCAGAGACACGGTCTCTGCCCTGTTCGCATATCGCGGGGTGCTCAACAGGGATGTCCCTTATCCCCCCTATTGTATGCAGTGGCCGCTGAGCCTCTGCTGAGGGCGCTCCGTGAATACCACAGGCACAGAGGGCTTCGCTTCCCCAAATACAATTTAATTGTTTCGGCCTACGCTGACGACATGCTTTTGTATGTCCGAGGCCTGGATGTCCACCTCGCCCCGTTAATTCGTGAGGTGCTGCGGTTTGGTGGCCTCTCGGGCCTCAAGATTAATTGGGATAAATCCATAGTTGTTCCGCTTACTCCGTCTACTGTGCCAACGCCTCTTGACTTCCCTCTTCAGTGGAATTCTGACCCGGTCCACTATCTGGGCATCCAAGTTCATTCCAATGCGGGACAAGTGATCAGAGTGAACTATGGAAGAGCTATCGCCAAGTTAAGTGATGATATAGACAGATGGATCAGGCTCCCGCTTTCGCTGGTGGGGAGGGTATCCCTGATGAAGATGGTGGTGCTCCCCCGCTTTCTCTTTCTCTTTGCTAACATATCCATAGAGGTGCCCCAGCAGATCTTCAGAGAGCTGCGAACTTTAATGAATAAGCTGGCTTGGGCTAGCAAAACTCCGCGTATAGCGTTCAATATCCTCACTTTACCCTTCAATGCGGGGGGTGGGCGCGCCAGATCTCGAACTCTATTACAGAGTGGCGCAGGCTTTGCATGCCCACTGCTAGGTCCACGGCCCGCATGACCTGCCACACCTCCAGATTGAGAAGGTGGCTGTTGACCCGGACCCCTTGCCAAGGTTTTTAACTAAGCCACCAATAAGACGTTGCGGAGTACTGGACTCGGTCAATTCTGTGGTTCATGCTTGGGACGCATTGCTCCGTATGCATGATGGCGCCCAACTATACTCGCCGCTTATGAAGGTGGAGTGGTGTCAGTGGTTCACTCCCAGCTGCGAGCGAGGGGCTATCCGCTCGCTGAACAGTCTCAATGTACATGATATGGGTGATCTGTTTACAGACGGAAGGGTGTGTTCATGGGAGGAGGAAATTGCTGGGGTAACGGTGCCCTCGGCACTAATGCAATTTTATTTCTTCAGGACTTGCCATGCTCTGCCGCAGTGCTGGGCGACAAACTCGTGGAGCCATTGGAGATTCCAGCCCTATCTACACTATTACGCTCAAAATCACCTGTGAAATTAGTCTTGCGCCTCTACGCCTCAACACAACTTTTTAAGATCACTCCATTCGCTAAGACGCGGCTGGAGTGGCAGGCGGACATTGGGGTCCCAATCACAGATGCTATTTGGTCTTACTGCTGTGAGACCACCCGCAAAGTCTCCCTGAATGGCCGCCACAGGTTGGCCCATTTTAAATTCTTACGCAGGGTCCATTACACTCCACAACGTCTATGTAGGTATGGATTGCGAGACACTGATTGCTGTGAGAGATGCGATATGCCTGGGGCTGTTTTTTTCCATCTTGCTTGGCAATGCTCCTATGTGGAAGGTTATTGGAGAAACATTTTTCAGGCACTAACTGATATTGTGGGGCTGCCTCTCACACCTGACCCCCTAATGGCACAACTGGGCTACACGAAACCCCTTCGGGTGACCATTCGTAAATTGGTTGCTATGGGTCTTCTCCTAGCAAAACGTAGGCTGGCAATTCGCTGGATGTGGGGCCCTGTCCCAACGGTTGCAGAGTGGGAAAAAGATATGTTGTATTGTAATACCCAATCGGAAGTCTATAACGAACTGTTACCCCCCTGCAGTCGGCCAAAAAGTTTCTGGGGTCTGTTTGCACAATACCAAACAACACAGCTAGATAGCAATGAAAATCAAGACTAACGTCTGTTTAATTGGGGCAGGAGGGAGGTGTTTGGGAAGATGAAGGAACTGAATGATTCAATGATGGGGCCATTTCTCCCACTACGGGGGACACTGAATTAAGGTACTGTGTCATGCTGATATTGTACCCAGATTGTGTTACTTTGCCTCACTGTAAACATTCTTATTGACGCCTTGTACAATGTATTGTTGCTGAATGTCAGCCCCACCCTTGTTATACAGTGCAACCTTGGCTACATCTGTAATCAAACAAATGTGATACTTATATATGTGATCTGTTTCATTTTCTTTTTAGGTCTTGCTGGCGTTGCAGCGCGAAGCGCTGCCGCCAACGAGTACTATTGTTGCCTAGTTGCCTCCCAAGGGAGACAGATCGGGGCACGCGCAGCGATCGGGGTCTGTGGACGCGCAGACGCACACACAGACACACGCTGCCGACCCCGGCTGCCTAACGCGCGCGCGCACACACCTCATTGCTGACTTGCTCCACGGAGACGGCTTGTTATATGATCTTTTCCAGGTAGTGGATTTAATTCTAGTGTTGGTGTGACGTGCATTCTGTTTCTGTAGATTCAGATTCCCGCCGTGTGCTTAACTGCATGCTTGGTAATGATGGCGGAAAAGCGAACACCCTGGAAGTCACTGTTGACAGTTATGATTTTTGAATGAATTGTGATTAACGCGAGGCAGCAGAACATACATTAATGCATTCTTTTTATTATTAACAACATAGCCTGCCCCAGTGCTTTCGATTTTTGCTCGATTTCAGTTCATACTTTATTTGTTGAAAGGCAGTGAAAAGTTAGAATATTAAAGCATTTAGAGTTGTTTTTACTTTTAATACAGGCTACGACTATAACCACGTGCAACCATCGCAGTTTGATGAAACGTGTCCTATTTTCCAGTCACGCGCATGGCATACTGTTCACCCAGAGCTGCAGCTCCTAGCGTTTGTGGCAGTTCTTGGCACATCAACTTGATTTTTGCGAGACTCGTACCAGAGCGAGTTCCTCTTGGGCAGGAAGCTCGTCTTGATTGCCTGACCCAAGCTTCCTGTGTAGCAGTTTCAAGTCTCAACACCACTCAAAGATTCAGCTTTCAGAGTGAAGTACAAGCTTCGAGACAGTGCTCATTCATTAACAGCATATCACCGAAGAAAACTAACAAGCAGGGCATGGTTAGTCTTTCTCTTTGTTTCTATCTGTAGTTGTCAACTGTTAAATTATGGGCGTTTGTGTGGTGCTTATTTTGCCATATTTTTGGTCTTGGGCGTTTTTCGGCAGTCTGGCGACTTTACATAGGGCCCTTTATTACCATAGCAGACCGTAGTCTCATTCTGCTGAAGATATTGTATGGATTTCATGTTCTGGTTACATTCTTTGGTTGGAAGTCTTTTTCATCGAGCTGTGTGTATGTGATGTTTGTATCGCCTGTGTTGGCAGGGTGGACTCTCGTTTTATTTTGCTTGGTTTCTGAATCTACTTGTTAGAGATGCCTCTTGGGCTGTCTAAACCTTTGCAGTTAGTTTCTAAAAGACTTTCTCTCACTACATTTTTGTGGAGAATGTGTTGAAAGTTCCTAATACTAGCCCAATGGAGCAGACACAGCCCATTGTTGCTACCCGGTTGGCATGAAAACAGTCTTTAAAATAAATAAATAAATAAATAAATTATTCCTAAGTATTTCGGCTGACCTGAAGACCTGGTTAACATGATCATGTGCTGTAGCCCCAGTGAAAGTATTGATTTTAAAAGACTCCTTTTTATTTCCTCCCTTTTTGATCCAATCGCTTGTCTAGAGTACAGAGTACATAACTGAAGTAGTCTGTGAGTTTGTAGAGTACTGATGTCTCTTTTTCACTCCATTATGTTAATGGGGATGTCCAAAATTAATTTCCTGTGAAGAGTGCCTGACTTTGAAGTTTGTTTGGGTGGAAATCATAAACGTTATTGTGAAACTTAAATGTGCTCTTTGTTGCCTTTCCGACTCTTCAGTGTTTTAAGTAATAGATTATAAGTTTGACATGGCAGCAGGAAAGATAGTTGTTATTCAGTTGTTTCGAAAGTAGAAAGGGGTAATATATAGTGCCTTTATAATAAAAACCATTATAACCTGTTTTATATGTTTAGGCTCCTACAGATGTTGCCCATTTATATTGATATAAGTGATTACCCGCTTATAGTGATATGTTATTACCCAATTCAGTGGTAATAATTATATTGACTTCACAAGGATGAAAGGTTAGGCTTAACTTTCTGGGGTTCAAACCTATGATTTAGGTAGTGTTTCCTGGGTGTTCTTTTGTTCTATTAGTGAGTTTTGTGTTGTGTTAGCATGTCCCGCTTGTAGTTTGCTATATTTTTTATCTGAGTTTTGATTGCATGCTTCTTGTATGCAATGAAGAGGTGTCCATAGGAAGTGATGCGACTCGTTTGGCAGTAATTTGAGGCACAATTGTCTATATGTTACTGATTTTATTGCCCTGAAGTTTTTTTTTAACCAGATTGAGTTTGGAGCTCAATTTTGGTGGTGGAATTCAGTTAATTTTTTTCCTCTGCTCTATTATCTATCATGTGTTAACATTTTCCTTTTAAGGTTTTTGCTAGAGGATGTCTTGGGGAATATTCTTCAGAAGAACTGTACCAGATTACTGCCCAGTTTAATTCATTCATTAGCTTTCGAGGGCATGATGTTATTCCTTTTAATAGTGGAGAGAACTGCTTGGGTTGGTTTGTAGATTGATGTTCCCAGTGCAGTTCTGTTGGTTGGGCACATTGATTTCAGTCGTTTGTATTGCCACCTGAATAATTGATTCTGTGTCTGTTGGAAGAGTTACTACAAACATACAAGTTTTTTTTTTGTGGAGTTGTTGAAGGCCTCTTCTAAAGTACCCATGTTGTCCCTTTTTGTTTTTTTGGATCATGTTTGCTCCTTGTTTTGGATCTCATAAGGCAGTAGTCTCTTCCTAGGTTTTCCTTCTTTGCTTTTAGATGACTACCAGTAATATTTTAATTTATTTCTTTCAAAGGCTGAAGGAAGGCAAAGATGTGGTGTTGTAGGAACAGCAACAGGCTACTTCATAGATATGAGGTTGAATATCAAAGGGAAAATGCCACTGTCCAGTTTAGCCTGCTTCAAAATGTTCATTTGAATTAGTATTACAATATTGTTGTCTCACAATATTTTCAAACAAAATCTTGCAATTTTGGATGATTGATATTAGTAGTAAGTACATATCCAATGTTTGAGCGCTTAAGTCCTCTTCTGTAGACAGTTATTAAAAGAAATAAATAGTTTTTTTTTTTTTTTAATTATCAGCTAGAAGGAGTTGTATCTGTCTATCAGCAAAACCTGTTGTTTCTAGTCTAGTTTATACCTCAAGTTGACTTTTGATTGGATGATTTTACTGTCTATCTGTTGTCTGTTCTTGACTTGTTGGCTTTTTTCCATATACATGCATTCATCTGGCAAAAGAGCATTTTAGTTTTACATTGTTGAAAGAATTGTATCCCTCGACTGCTTGCTTGAGGTGATTCGTTTATTGTTTGATACAGGAACTTTATAGTAGTGTATGTTTTCTTGCTCCCCATGTTTTGGCCTACCCAGTGTGCTCTTCATCCTCCTCATCTGATACTCACCCCCTTCATTTCATTTTCCCCCCATTCTGTTCCCTGTTTCAATTTTTTTCCCCAAGAGTCCTGCCGGTGCTAAGTGCTGTTGGGTCACTCACTTTCTTTTTAGCACTTCGTGTGAACCCGTTTTTTGCTTTTTGCAGCTCTGACATGACTGTCAATCACGTTAGGATGGTAAGTATAAAAAAAAAAAAATTTGTTAAGATTCCTTATGACAGATGCCTCTTGGGCTGTCTAACGTTTGCAGTTAGTTGCTGGGAAGATCTTCTATTGCTTTCATCTTTGTGGAAAATGTGTTGAAAGTTCTTAGAATAGCGCAGTGGGGTCACAGATGCATGCATGTACAGCGACAGCCGTCTTGAAATGGCATTTCTTCATTACAAATTCCATTTTAGCGTTGGCTGCCTTGTGTGCACATGTGTATTGATGCATGCATTGACATACTAATGTTTGTTTATGTACCTTTAATATTATATTACTTAATGTGTCAAGTTGTTACTTTTTAGGTCTCGATAGCGTAAGGCTGCGCGCATGCGCAGACTCGCTGGCGATTTAATGAGATGTGGGTATTTTTTGTAAGGGGCATTAAGCCCCACCCCTCTTTTCCATTGGCTGGCGTCACCGTTTATGCTAAACGGTGGCCAGCCATTGGAAAAAAGGTGTCGGTGACGTATTTGCTTGCCTTTCTGAGCCGTCCCATTTGGACGGCCTGGCCTGCTTTGCGTTCGTCGCAAAAGGTTTCTTATCTTTATGGGGCCAAACACATGGCCCCATAAAGACAAGAAACATTTTGGCAGGCGAGAAAGCCGAGTAAATACGTCACCCCCTCCCTTTTCAGGTTGAGCAAGGAGGAGGGTGAGTGTGTGACGTGTGCAGCGTTCACTGGAAATGTACCTCCTCTTCTCCGTAACAATGCCGGAGGAATGCTCTCGACGCGCAGGCATGATGTGGTAAATTCTCCTCTCAAAATCTGCTACTTGTGGCTTGTATTTTCGGAAGATGGCTGTGTGGCATGTTATGTGCGCAGCAAAACATCGAAAACGTATATATTGTTACCCGCCAGGCTGTTTGAAACCAGCCCCCTGCTTACAAATAGGCTGGCGTCTCGTAGGTACAGATTTAGGTGCAATTCCTTCGGAGCGGCTTGCATAAACTCGCATTCATTTGGGGTTGAATTTATTTGCTGGAATCCTCAAAGTACGCGTGTACTTTCACCGCAACAGAAAGGACGTGTCTCGAGTAGATCTCAAATTATTTTCCGAGGAGACCATGGTGACATATGGTAAACACACCGTGACGTGCAATGGAAGGTTTTGCACAGTTTGTGGCTAGGTATGCGGCAGCCGAGTTGCCATATTTTAGTGCTTGGAGACTTGTTGATTCGGGCAATGGCGCAAGCTTGTTAACGTGCTTGTTGTTTGTTCTGCCTCCTCGCCAAGGAGAGGCGAAGTTCGCAAACAACATTTTAAAAATACTTTATGCTTAAAATGCATAAAATATTGAAAGAAACGCGTTTGCTGAGCGGTGTCTTTATATTGTAATACGCCGCTCGACAAACTCTGTTGGGCATTCTGCAAGCCCCGCCTCATAACTGCAACCTGAAGGGTTCTGCCAATATCGGCGCCGCACAGGAAACGGCACTTGCAAAACGGTCGAGATAAGGTATTTATTTATTTTTCAAGCATATTTTTTCTCCACCCGACTTCAGTGCCTGCTCCTAATATGTTTCCCTCACGCACCCTTTTCCCTCCCACAGCTACTCTTCTCCCACTCAGCTCACAGCCTCATTGTAATACATTTTAGTATGCCTCAGGCTGTAAGCGCACTGTCACACACTGGAGTTATGGAGTCACTGTGCCAGTAAGTTCCCACATTGCACCCCTATCTACTCTTCGGTTCATCCACAGACACCCCTAAACACCACCCACAGGGTTTGTTGCTCCTAAAGCCACTTGCTTTCTCTGACCACTCTTTCCAAGTCAGACCTGAGCAATCAATCCATCCTACGCTGTGTTCTCAGAACCAAACGCACTGAGGACATAGCGAGCCAGGCTCTTCTTAGAGCCCTAATCAACAAGAATTTGCATTGCAATAGGGCTCGCTTTCGCAATAATTTAAGCTATTAGCATTGTAAATGACTATGCCTTTTATTTGTGTTTTAAAAACCAACACCTAAATAAAAGGCATTGTCATTTACAATGCCAATAACTCAAACTCACGTAAATGCGAGACCTATTGCATTGCAAATGCTTGTTTCAATATATGTTTTTTTTTCCCTCTCAATAAAAAACTATCTCATTGGGGGTGAGATCATTGCTGCGTGAAACTGATTGAACACTCAGCTGTGGTATCAGTCTTTTACGTGGTGCCAATTCTCTTGTAACCTCAAGACCCTTTTCTGAGATATGGCTGACCATGCGTTCCCTGAAACTGGGACTGCTTGAGCTCCGTCGCTTGGGGTTTCCTCATATTAAAGAAAGTGCCCTGCTCTCCTCCTCCAATTGTTTTTATAAGCATATTAGTGGGGCTGAGCAATGACACTGATCTATCTCTATGATCAAAATGTATGAGGAGCGCTCTTGGCTGCTAGTGTTGTAAGTGGGGTGTCTTGGCGCCTGAGATTGAAGCATTTCACCCATGTCATCTACATACCTATGTACTGATTCTGTTCTGTCTGCCATCCTCACTAAATTTCCCTGAAATCGTTCGGGTACATTATCACAATGTTTTTCTCTCCCTGCATCTCTCTCATCTTTTCTATCTTCACTTTGTGACAACCATTTCTGAATGTTCTCAGTTGTAATTATGACACTTTCTTTCTCCTTTTGACAAGGTGGCAAATCATCTTCAGTCTTTTTAAAAATCTTCATCTTTTTCTCAAGGTACTAGCCATCGGGCTATACCATCAGCCCGATCTACCCTTCCTGTTATGTCTCTTTTTTGTAACAAATGTGACGTTGCTGATGAGGTCTGTGACCGATCGTCGTCATCTTCTGGACCCTGGCCTTTGTCTCTAGCCTTCTGAGGAGAGGCTTGATCTAAATTTAATGTAAACTGTGCTTCCAATTTTCCTGAGAACTGCGAGTTTCCTATCCTTTGTTTGTAATTGCGTGTTTTGGCCTTTATGTCTGTAAGGCAAAACTAGGAGGTCCCTTCGGAGATAGGGGACGGGTCACAATCTCGGGATTCTCAAATCCCACTGCAGCATCCTGCAACTGCGCTAATGTATTAATACCGGGTACCTTGGGAGAGTTACTTGCGGGGTCATATGGGGGTGGGAGAGCGGACAAGGTGCAAGATGTAAAGGTATTTAAGGAGTTTTTTAGGTTTCTCACAAAAGACTCGCCACAAGGCTATAGTGGATTCTCGCTTCTGTAACTTAATTCCTGTATATTTACTTTCAAGGTATGTGATAGTGTGTTCTAAGATTTTATCATCAAATGTCCTTTCTTCTGGCCAGGAAGACATATACTTTGGGTAGCCTTAAACCACTCTTTACAATATTTTTGTAACCTTTTCTGATCACCAGGAAAAGTCTTTTCCATATGTTATAGGGGAGTCTCCACAGTCCCTATAGTTCTAGCAACTTTTTATAAGATTTCTTTTAGCTTTTTATCTATTCACTTAATGTTTTATCTAGTTAAAAATTCCTTTCCAAAAGTGTACACTGTCCTCACAAGATAGAAAATCCATCAATCTGTTTCTATTTTTTTTTGATAATCAAGTTTATTGAATTTTAAAAACTACAAATTCATGGGGGCGTGCCCTAAGGCGTCAAGATGGCGGTCGCACCTTGAGAGTGCTCCGGACTCCCTCCGTCATCCGCCTTACATCCGCCACCATCTGCTGCCATCTGCCTTCGTGCCTTGCTGCAGGGGACTCTTTGCACCTCTTGCTACGCTCCAGAGTGTTTGGGCCCCGCGATTAGTGCCTCCATTGGCCGGTTTCTGCCTGCCCGGCCGGCCGCTGTGGATACAAAATGGCGGCCCCGCTGGCAGCCCGCTCTGGCGCTGCGGAGCTCTGGCGCCGCTGACTCTTCCCCGACGGAGCTCGCACGGCGGCCGGGACAGAGGCGATAGCTGGCGGGCACTTGCAGAGGGATCCTGACCCGCCGCGGCTGGGAGCCGAGAGGAGAGGCTGCCAAAGGCGCTGGAGCGTGGGAATCTCGTATCTGCCCAGATCAGCCTGCCTGACCGCGGTGAGTTGCGGAGCCTGGGGCGAGCGGGAGCTCGGCTGCCATTGTCGGGCAGCGGTGCGGGGGGAGGACTGTGCCTTGACATGACCGCGGATGAGGTCTGCCTGCCCTGAGGGCCCCACGAGCGTGACCGGGGAGTTCTGCTCAAATTCCCTCCTTCGTAGCGGCGCCTGAGCTGAGGGGGAGTGTGCCCCCACTACAGACCCTACTAGCATTGCAGCTGCTGCCCGGAGGGGGTTACCCCATGTGTGTGTCATTGCAAAGCCCCAAGGACACTGATCCCTTCTCCAAGAGGGCTGGGGAGTCCTGGACTGCTGGGGACAGTGGGCCTTGGTCTGGCCCTCGCGGTGGATTTCTCGCCTTGTTCCCCTCCTTACCAATACGTAACCTCCCTGGTTGCGACCGACTGGGCCGCCCGAGCCTGCTTCCCTGCGCTGCGGAGAGTCCCGAAAGACTACTGCTGCTTACGACGCTGCCGGGTCATCTGGTGCCCGGTGTTGGGGGTGTCTCCCTTGACCCTCGGCTGGTGGAAGCCTCCAGGGAGGTGAGTTGGGGTGGGATTCGGCCACGGCGTCGGGTGGCGGTGAGACGGCGCCTCCTGCCCCCCCTTTTTGGACTCACAGGTCTCGCTTCCCTCCACACCGCACTCCCTGTCGAGGTGTGCATCCTCGGACCGGACGGTGGAAGTCTGGGAATACTCTTTCACACTGCATCACGGGCCTCGGCCCCCCCCTGGGCTGCCTGTTCGTTTCAACCCTCTGATCTGCTCCCCTGGGGGTGAGGCCGCCTCAATTGGACTGGGGGACCGGTGTTGGAGATTGCGGCTGTAGCAGTCGCCAGAGCGGGAACGGCCATTCTCCGTCGGAGCATTGCACCCGGGTCTGCCGCTGGGACTGACTCATCGAGCGGAACCTGCCTTCCTTGGGCCTGGGGGGGGGGGATCTCGGGCACCCGGACCTGAGCATCGAAGGTCGGGGAGTTGACGGTTCCCCCTCCTCCTCCGCGGGCCATTTGCTCACCCAGACTGTGTTGATAGGATCCGGCCCTGGTTGTCATGGGTAGAAGCCGCAACCTGCAGACTCCGGCCCCTCAAACCCAAACGAAAATGGACCAATTCACGACGTCGGACTGGGACCCTTGCGGTGGGGCACCCAACGGGTCGGGCGCCCCCCCGGGGGCGACCTCACCACCTTCCTGCAAGCGATAGGCGCATCACAGACATCGGTCGAAAATAACATCGGAGAAGTAAGGGTCGACATGGCTCTCATATGTCAGGATTTGCGCAACGCGACGGCTCGAGTCACGGAGGCGGAGGCCCGTATCTCTTCAGCGGAGGACGACTTCGGCCACCTTAAGATCCAGATGGCGCATCTTCAGACCCAGACCTCGGAGCTCCACCGCAGGGCTGAGGATGCCGAAAATAGGTTGCGGCGCAACAACCTGCGCCTTGTGGGGTTTCCCAAGGGAGTGGAACAGGGTCGTGTTGACACATTCGTGGAAACCTGGGTGCGCTCCTGGGTGCCTAAGGACTCCCTCTCGCCCTCGTTCGCCGTTGAGCGGGCTCACCGCTCCTTGGCTCCCAAGCCTCCACCTGGAGCCCCTGCCCGACCCATAATCATGAGGGTCCTTAACTTCCGGGACAGAGACGCCATCCTTGGAGCGGCCAGGGCAAAGGGTCCGTTGCAGTTTCAGAACGCCAGAATCATGGTCTTCCCAGACTACACCAGGGAGGTGCAGGCTCAGAGGCGAACCTACGACGAGGTTAAACAGAAGCTCCGTAACATGGGTCTCCGCTATGGCCTTCTCTTCCCGGCCCGGCTCAAGGTTCTCTTCCAAAATCAAGTGATCTTCTTTGATACCCCTCAGGCAGCCTGGACCTGGCTCACGGAGGAGCGGCCCCTCATGGGTCGGTCGTCCTCCTCCCCCGTGCATCGGGTCCCTCCACAGCCACTCCCAAATGTGCCTAAGCCTCAGAGACGCCGGACCAGGTCCTGTAAGAAAAAGGACCGTCGGGGGGGGCATCCCCATCGCCATGTATGTCATCTGGGTGCCCGCCCTCTCAGGCTTCGACTCGGGGCTCCGGTTCCCCCGGCCCGACTACCTCGCTGATAGACTTGAGCGGTAAGCCGGACCCCACGGAGGCCTTACGTCAGGCCGTGTCCCATTCTGACCTGTCTAGGAGCCCGGCGCTCCACGGATCCGGTGATGATGAAGCTGCTTGAAAGAGACCGGCATCGAACATTTCCCGATTCACCTCTCAAACTTATGTGAGAACTGCTCTTTCAATCCCTAAGTTGGAGGCAACACGACCTCAGGTTTGCTGTCGGTGTTGGGATCAGTTCTCTAACTCAGTCTCTGGACCCGCTGGCAGTTACCGACGCACACTAGTCCCAATTGTATTGTCTGAGGGGGGAGTGCCCTGCCCTCGGGGCTTCCCCATGCTGTGTGACCCACTTCCTCCTTCATTCACTGAACTTACTTGCAGTTCCTGACGTATGCAGTCCTATGTGTACTGGCAGCAGATGTTGAATCTTGATCTGAACACAAGGAGGGGGGTCCATCTCCGCCATGTTCGCTAACCGTTTTAGCTTAGCACCTAGTCTGATTGCAGGGTTGTTGTTTTGAACTGTTTCCGTTCAGGGCAACAGATGCTTCATTTTCAGAAGTGTAGGATGGGGGGAGTTGGGTGGAGAGGGAGGGGGGGAGGACCGCTGTCTTCCGAATGTTTGTTGTTTTTAGCTGCCCACGGGCCACTGTTCTTTGTTTTCATTGGTAGACACACACGCACAAATGCCCTAGACGACGACATGAGACTCACCAACCCGTGCGCCCTTCGTGGATTGCCTGCGCAGATGTCCCCCCTTCCACACACAACCCAGCAGGATGGCTTCAACTCTACACAAGGCCCTACACATCCTTTCCTGGAACGTTAACGGTCTACTGGACCGGATCAAACATACAGCTGTTCTTCGCAGCACCCAGTGACATGCACCAGATATCCTGCTCCTGCAGGAAACACACCTCCTGGGCTCCCGATGTAACTTCCTCACCCGATATGAGTTCGATAGGGTTTGCAATTCTGGTTTTACACGGGGTTCCCGGAGGGTAGCTATACTGCTCCGGAAGGGGCTTCCCTTCACCCTGACACAGGCCGAAACAGACTTACAGGGCCGGTATGTGGCCCTGATGGGCACGATCGAGGGGCACCCCCTCAATGTTCTGTGTACCTACATTACTCCCGCCAACCTGGCCTCTACCCTTTACCAACTAACACTGGTTTTTGCCACCTTTCCACAGGGTCTGACGGTTGTTGGGGGCGACTTTAATGCAGTCCTGCATCCCTCGCGTGACACGGCGGGCGCCCCATCGGCTTCCCGTCTGTCTTCTGCAAAGCAACTATCTGACTGGTCCTCCGCTCTGGGCCTCTGTGACGCCTGGAGAGTGTGGAATCCCCATAAGGAACAGTACACACACACTTCAGCAGCCCACCACACGCACTCTCGTATTGATCTGCTCCTGTTACCTGTCACAGACTGTCAATTGATGTCCGGGGCCGCGATCTTACCCAGGGGCATCTCTGATCACTCCCCCATCTCCCTCCGTCTCGGAAACCCCCCTAACGGCACCCGCACGGCATGGCGGATGAATGCCTGGTTTTTGCAGGATGCGAACTTTGTCGAATCCCTCAGGCAGGAATTGAAACATTACTTCTCCACCAATGTGGGCTCAGTCTCCTCGCCGGGGACCTTGTGGGAGGCCGGCAAAGCTGTAATGCGGGGGTGGATAGAGGTCTGGTCCACGCGAAGCGTAAGGAACAATCCGCCCGGCTTGCGCAGCTGGAGGCACAGGCAGTGCAGCTGGAGGGTGCCCAAACTGCCCACGATGATGCCGACTCCACTCGACAGCTCACATTGATCCGAGAAGAAATCTGTCAGATCTCACTGGAGTCCGCTAAAACGCTCTGGCACTCCTCGGTCGCACGCGTGTATGGTTGGGGCGACAAAAACGGCAAACTGTTACATAACTTAGTGTCCTATCCCAGGGCCAACCGCATCATTCCCGAGATCCGTGGTGCAGGTGTGGCTCACCACGTCACTTCCCAGGCCATTGCTCGAACATTCGCCGGCTATTACGCGACACTCTACGCAGCCCGAACCCCCCGGTCTTCCTTGGCGGCCCTATTGGCCAAAACCGGGATTCAGCTGCCCTGCCTTTCCCAGACGGACTCCGAAACTCTAGACCGCCCTCTCACAGCAGAAGAGATACACGGGGCTATTTCACTGTTGCGCTCCGGCAAAACGCCCGGTCCCGACAGTTACCCCCAGGAGTATTATGCGACCTACCGGGACACATTGGTTCCGCACTTGGTGGAGTTGTTCAACCATGTAATAGAGGCGGGGTCTTTCCCACTCGAGACGGATGTGGCCACTATTGTAGTCCTTCCAAAAACACAGCCGACCTCCCTTGCCTGTGCCGATTACCGCCCTATTTCCCTTATTAATACGGAGATCAAACTCTTCACTACTGTGGTGGCTCAGAGACTTCGGCCCCACTTGCAAACGCTGGTCAACCCTGACCAATGCGGCTTCATGCCTGCCCGGGGTACCAGGCATTGCATACGCCACCTCCATCTCGCTCTGGCACACCGTCACCGCCTCACCCCGTATCTAGCCTTGCTCTTCTTAGACTTCAAGAAAGCCTTTGATACGGTGGATTGGGGTTACCTTGAGGACGTGTTGGAGAGGATGGGTCTCGGTCCCGCGTTCCGACGTCTCATCCGGGTCCTCTACTCTGCTCCTAAGGCCAGGGTCCTTATCAATGGCGTGTTCTCTGAACCATTTCCTATCCAGAGGGGCACTCGCCAGGGCTGCCCGCTCTCTCCGCTTTTATTTGCCCTAGCGATGGAACCCCTGGCCTCCCTCATCCGCCAAGACCCCCTCATCCGGGGTTGGGCCTGAGATCTGACCCAGATCGACAAGATAGCCTTATACGCGGACGATGTTCTCCTTTTTCTGGCGGATCCTGAGTGCTCTGGCCCGAGATGTCTGGATGCCCTCTCGACCTTTGAGCAGATTTCCGGGCTCAGGCTCAATTCGGCGAAATCCACGCTGGTCCCCCTCCACCCCTCACAGGCGTGCTTCAATTGGCAAACATCCATCCCCCTGCGTAGGCAATCATTTAAGTACCTGGGGGTGTGGATTGCCCTACTCCCGGAGCTTGAGTGGGCCTTGAACATCACCCCTCTAGTTACCAGGGCAAAGGCAGACCTTAAGAAATGGCAATCTCTCCCTCTCAACCCCCTTGGCAGAAGTGCCCTCTTCAAAATGATGGTCCTCCCCCGCTTCCTGTACATATTACAAAATGTTACCTTGTATCTCCCGGGGAGATGGTTTCGGGAACTGGACGGGGTCCTTACCCCCTTTCTGTGGGGAGTAAAGAGGCCGCGAATGTCCCTGGCGCACTGCCGCATACCCCCTTATGACGGGGGCATGGGGGTGACTAATCTTCACCTCTATTACCTGGCCACACGGCTTATCATGATCCATGATTGGTTCGCGGGTTGCTGGTCCGACCCGGCGTACAGAGTAGAACTCAGAACTTTCGATTTTTTGCAGCTCCAAGCCTACCTGTATGGGAGCCCAGTGCCGCAGGCTCTTCCCCCCGTCACCAGGGCGGTGCTTGTGGCCTGGCGTGCCGCGCTAAGACATGTAAAGTGGAACCGGAAACTCACCAGGCAGACGTCTCTGTGGAGTGGGACGTGGCTGGCGGAGGTCTCCTCTCTCCAGGACATTCGCAGGTGGGACCTCATAGGGATCTCGCTATTGTGAGACGTTTGGGTGGGGGAGCATGTCAGATCATTTGCAGACCTACAACACAGTTACTCCCTCCACTCCTCCCAATTCTACAAGTATTTACAACTGAGGCACACCCTCCAGGTCCACGTCCCTTCCCCCACATCCTTCCCAGAATTCAGCCCCCTGGAAGTCCAAGTGATGATGGGGAACCTGGGTAGAGGGGGGGTGTCGTGGATCTATCGCTCCCTCGTGAACAACGGCCCCGCTGTCCTAGATCTACTTCGCACTCGCTGGGAGGGGTGGCTGGAGGACGCGGATTGGAGGAACGCCCTTATGGCCCCCAGAACGCTGATGACCTCCAAGCTGCGCCTAGACCAACTCTACTATCTCCATGCGGCATACCTCACCCCCGCGTGCCTGTACAGCGCCCGCCTGTGACCCTCCCCATCCTGCATGCGCTGCCATCAGGCCTCAGCTGATTTTTATCACATGGTGTGGCAGTGTCCCGCCCTTGCGCCATTCTGGGCAGGGGTAGAGCTTGAGCTCACGCAGACTCTTGGGTGGGAGGTACCCCATGACCCGTTGCGCCTGCTCCTTGGGGTGTTCGATGGCCTTGATGGATACCGGGCTGATAAGCGCTTCTTGGGAACGGCATTGTCAGTGGTAAAACGCGACATTGCGGCACTCTGGTCCCAAGCTAAATCCCCCACAGTACGGAGATGGAGAAGGGGAGTAGATTGGTGTGGCACCCAGGAGGAGCCCCTCTTCGAAGCCCGGGGTTGCCCTGAACTCTTTGGCAAAATCTGGGGCAAATGGTTCAACTTATTGCGTGTCTGAGGATTTTGTGTTCATCCTGTATATGGTTATTTATAAGCTGGTGTTATACTCATCCTATGAATGCTTTATGAGTCTCTGTCATTCCTTATTGATTGCAATGTCCGTGAATAATGTGTCTGATTTACTACCAATTAATTTTTTGTTCTCTTTAAAATCTAATAAACTTGATTATCAAAAAAAACAAAACACAAATTCATAAAGGCATCAAGATCAAGCATAATATCATCATGTACATACACATGTAGAGCGACAAGGATCGGTGAATCAATTAGCAGGGTAAAAGCATACAGAGGGTTAACCCAGAAGACAAACAACACATATCCACTCCTCAGGAGAGCAGGTTGAACCATTTGCTCCATATCTTTTGGAAAAGTTCAGGGAAGGCCCGGGATTCGGAGAGGGGCTCCTCCTGAGTCCCACACCAGTCCACCCCCCCCCGTCTCCACCGCCGCACAGTGTGGGGCTTGGCCTGGGACCACAGCGCCGCTAAATCTTGCTTCGCCACTGCCACCACTGTCCCGAGGAAACGCTTGTCAGCCCGAGAGCTGTCCAGGCCATCGAACACGCCTAGCATCAGGCGCAGGGTGTCGTGTCGTGGGGGATGGTCCACCCTAGGGTCTGTGAGAGTTCTAATTCCAAAGCCGCCCAGAATGGAGCAAGGGCAGGGCACTGCCACACCATATGATAGAAATCCGCAGGGGCCTGGTTGCAACGCGCACAGGTCGGGGGAAGGGCACAGCTGGGCTTTGTATAGGCGCTCCAGGGTGAGATAAGACCCGTGTAAATAGTAAAGTTGGACTAAGCGCAGCTTCTATGAGGTCGTCAGGGTCTTAGGGGCCATGAGGGCGTCCCTCCAATCCGCCTCTTCCAAGGGGCCCAGCCAACCCTCCCAACGGGCTCGCAGTGCGTGTAAGGTTATGGGGGTATTGTTCACGAGGGAACGGTATATCCGGGAGACCCCACCCCTACCCAGATTCCCCATCATTACCTGGGCCTCAAGGGAACTAAACTCAGGAAGGGAAGAGGGAGAGGATAGATGCACCCCCAGGGCATGCCTGCGCTGCAAATATTTGTAAAACTGGGAGAGCTGGAGAGAGTAGCGCTGCTGCAGGTCTACGAAAGTTCTGATATAGTCCCCCACCCAAACATCCCCAAGAAGCAAGATCCCTATGTGATCCCACCAATGGAAGTCCCGGAGGGATGAGGTCTTCTGCAGCCATGCGCCATACCACAGGGGGGTCTGCCTGGTAAGTGTCCGATCCCACCTCGTGTGGCGCAAGGCAGTGCGCCAAGCCTGGAGGACCAATCGAGTGACGGGGGCAGGTCTTGCGGCACAGGGTTTCCATGCAAGTAAGCCTGAAGCCGCGGAAAGTCCATCGCCTAAAGTTCCACTTGGTACGTTGGGTCGGACCAGCCGCCCGTGAACCAATCGTGGACCACAATAACTTTTGTGGCAAGATAATAGAGATGAAGGTTGGTGACTCCCATACCTCCATCATAAGGGGGTATTCGTCAGTGTGCCAGGGACATCCGCGGTCTCCCGCCCCCCCACAAAAAACGGGTTAAAACACTGTTGAACTCGCGAAACCAGGTTGCAGGGAGATGAAAGGAAATATTCTGCAGAATGTACAAGAACCGGGGGAGGACCATCATTTTGAAAAGGGCACTTCTGCCAAGGGGGTTAAGGTGAAGAAATTGCCATTTTCTAAGGTCTGCCTTGGCCCTGGTGAGTAGGGATGTGATGTTCAAGGCCCACTCAAGCTCTGGGAGCAGGGCAACCCAAATCCCCAGGTACTTGAAGGATTGCCTGCGCAAGGGGATGGCTGTCTGCCAGTCAAAACAGGCACGGGACGGGTGTAGGGGAACCAGGGTGGACTTTGCCGGGTTGAGCCGAAGGCCCGAGACACGTTCGAAAGCTGAGAGAGCCTCCAAACAGCGCGGACCGGAGGTCTCAGGGTCCGCCAGAAAGAGGAGGACATCATCAGCGTATAGGGCGATCTTGTCCACCCGCAGTAGGTCCCACGTCCAGCCCCGGATGTTGGAGCCTTAGCGAATAAGGGAGGCCAGCGGTTCCATCGCAAGCGCGAATAGGAGTGGCGAGAGCGGACAGCCCTGGCAGGTGCTCCTATGGATAGGAAATGCTTCTGACAGTACACCATTGACCAGGACCCTCGCTTTAGGGCTGGAGTATAGAACATGAGTGAGGTGCCGGAAAGGCAAGCCGAACCCCATCACCTCCAACACCTCATCCAAGTAGGCCCAATCTACTGTATCAAAGACTTTCTCAAAATTGATTAAAAGCAGAGCCAAATATGGGGTGAGACAGTGGCGATGCGCAAGTGTGAGGTGGAGGCGGCGAATACAGTGCCGCGTCCCCCGGGCAGGCATGAAGCTTCATTGATCCAAGTGGACCAAATCACATAAGAGAGGACGGAGGCGCTGGGCTAAGACAGTAGCGAAGATTTTCACCTCGGTGTTAATGAGGGAAATAGGGCGGTAGTTCTCGCAGTCGATGGAGGGGGGCTGTGTCTTCGGAAGCACCACAATAGTGGCCACTTCCGATTCGGGGGGTAAGGACCCTGTGTCTACCACGTGACAAAACAGTTCTACCAAGTTCGGGACCAGCCACTCGCGATAAGTCGCATAGAATTCTTGCGGGTATCCGTCCGGTTCAGGCGTCTTACCTTACTGGAGTGTAGGTGAGAGATAGCCTCATGAACATCGTCCGAAGTAATGGGGAGATCCAGAGTCTCCGAGATCGCTTGGGGTAGACGCTGCAGGTGGGTCCCTGTCTCCGCCAACAATGCAGTCAGTGAGGCCTTAGGGGGGCGGGCCGCATAGAGATTGGCATAGTATGCTGCAAAGGCTTGGGCGATCGCCGGTGAGGTGCAATGGTGGGTAGCGTTCCCATCGCGGACCTCGGGAATGATACGGGCGGCTTTGGGATAGGAAATGAGATTATGGAGTAATTTGCCATTTTTATCACCCCAGCCATATATCCGAGCCACCGAAGAGCGCCACAACATTTTAGCGGCCTCCAGGGAGACTTGGCAGATCTCTTCCCGAAGCAACGCGAGCTGCCGGGCGGACTCTTCACCCCAAGCGGACCCCTGAGTCGACTCCAGCTAGGCAGCCTGAGCCTCTAACTCTGCAAGGCGGGCGACCTGAGCCTTGCGCTTCACGTGGACCAAGCCCCTAGCCACCCCCTGTATGGTGGCCTTACCGGCTTCCCACAGGGTACCCGGCGCAGAGACCTACCCCGTGTTGAGCACAAAGTAGCTCTTCAGTTCTCGGCCAAGTGGTTCAACAAAATACTTGTCCTGCAAAAACCAGGCCTTCAGTCTCCAAGTCGTACGAACACCGGCGGGGGCGTTCCCAAGCCGGAGGGAGACAGGGGAGTGATCCGAGATGCCCTTATCAGAACAGCGGCCCCGCATACCAACGAGCAATCAAGGGCAGGCATAAGAAACAGGTCAATACGAAAGTGAGTGTGGTGGGCCGCAGAAGTGTGAGTGTATTGCTGTCACCGGGGATTCCACACCCTCCACACATCGCAGAGACCCAGGGCAGAGGACCAATCAGAAAGGCGCTTAGCAGAGGCAAGGCGGGGTGCAGAGGGAACACCTGTTGCATCATGGGAGGGGTGCATAACAGCATTATAGTCTCCGCCGATGACCGTCAGGCCCTGGGAAAGGGTGGAGAGCAGGAGCGTGAGCGCCGGAGCGCGTGGGGCATGGCAGCGGTGGGAATGTAGAGAGATACAAAACTAAGAGGGTGTCCCTCAATCTTACCAACCAGGGCCGCATAGCGGCCTTGCGCATTGTTCTCAACCCGAGATAGACTAAAGCGGAGACCCCTACGGAGCAATATGGCCACCCCCGGGAGCCCCGAGTAAAGCCCGAGTGCCATACCGTATGAAACCCATAGCGTGCAAGAAAAGCGCATTGGGTCTCTAAGAGATGCGTTTCCTGTAAAAAGAGGATATCGGGAGCGTGGCATTGGGCGCTGCGGAGAACTGCAGTCCGCTTGATACGGTCTAGGAAGCCGTTGACATTCCACGATATAATGTGGAGGGGTCTATGTAGAGTGGACATCATATGGGTGCGTATTGTGTGTGGAACGCTACTATTGCTATACCTGGGTCCCAGGGGAGGTCACCCCCGGTCGGGGCATTGGGATACAGTACGCTTGGTATGCGAATTGCTGTCTCATCAGCTGTGGCGCGTGTACAGTGCTGGATGCCAAATAAAACAAAAAACAGCAGCCTGTATGCGGCCAAAAACAACAAACCATCGGAAGACAACGGTCTACCCACACTCCCTCTCCCCCCAACACACCCTACCCTACACTTCAGAACGTGAAGCATCTGTCACCCTGAAAAGAACAAAGAGAACACAGCAACTCAGCTGAATCGGGAAGCTAATCTAAAACGGTTAGCAAAACATGAGCCTGGCAATGGTGGACCCCTCCATGTAGATGGATAAAGAATCATTAACAGCTAGACAAGAACGAACAAATAAACAAGAAGACCAATTCCTGCAATACAGTCAGAGTGTTCAGGTAGTGCAAGTGGTCGAACTCGGTCCGGTGGTGGTGGACCCCTAAATGTGGGTGGGCCTGGAAAGGGGACGCCACCGCAGGGGCTGCTAATAGAGCAGCGTACGATCATCATGCAACAGCCACCTGAGGTCAGTTCTCACCATCGTCCCCAGTACCTCGGAGCACAGGACTACGCAACAAGTCTGAGTCAGTGGAGCCGGGAGACCCAGATCATCTGGGCGATGCATGAGAAGGAGAGAGTTGAGGCGCGTCCTCCGGGGAGGTCAATCCCCGGCGAGCACCCTTCCTGCGGGACCTGTTGCGGCACCCCCAGGACGTAGGTATGGGCAGGTGGGGCTGCGTGGGCACCTTCCGAGTGGGGGAAGAGGCCGAGGTGGTCTGAAGAGGGTGCTCCTCCGTGAGCCAGGCCCAAGCAGCCAGGGAACTGTCAAAGAAAAACGCCTTGTCCTGAAAATGACTCGGAGGCGGGCCGGAAAGAGAAGACCATAGCGAAGGCCTAGACTACGGAGTTTCTGCTTAACTTCAGCATAAGTGCGACGCTGGTTCTGCACCTCCCTGGTGTAGTCTGGGAAAATCATGATATTGCTATTCTGGAAGGTCAGAGGGCCCTTCGTCTGGGCCTCCCTAAGGATAACTTCCCTGTCCCGGAAGTTGAGGATCCGCAGGATGATGGGCCGGGCGGGAGCTCCTGGCGGAGGCCGGGGAGCCAGGGAGCGGTGGGCGCCCTCAATAGCAAACCATGGGGAAAGGGAGTCTTTAGGCATCCAGGTGCACACCCTTGTCTCCACGAACGTGTTCGCGTGGCCTTGCTCCACTGCTTCGGGAAACCCAATAAGGCGTAGATTGTACCTTCGTGCCCTGTTTTTGGCATCTTCGGCCCGACGGTGAAGCTCCGATGTCTGAGTCTGGAGACGGGCCACCTGGGTCTTGAGCTGGCCTATATCATCCTCGGCCGTGGAGATATGCGACTCCGTCTCCGAGATCCGAGCCGTGGCATTTCGCAGATCCTGCTGAATAAGGGCCATGTCGACTCGTACCTCACCAATCTTGTTCTCCACCGATGCCTGCGACGCACCAATGGCCTGGAGGATAGTGGATAGATCCCCCCAGAGGGAGCCGGAGCAGTGGGTCCTCCCTCCCCCGGGTCCCGGCCACCTGCGGTGAATTTGTCCATCGTTGTTTGGATGTTGGAGGCCGGGGTCTGTAGGGCGCGAGCCCTGCCCATCACCACCGAAGGTGGGGGTCAACCGTCACATGGGCAGGGGGGGCAGGCAAGCACCGTGAGAGGAAGGGGGAGTCCCGGCACCCAGACCGTCAATACTCGGGCCCAGGCTCCTGGGTCAGCCCCCCAGGTCACCGTCCACCCCAGGGGAGAGCCCGCAGACAACCAAGATAAGCGCCCCAAGAAGGAGGAGCACCAAGCGGCCAACAACCAAATAGGCCCAGGGAGGTAAGTATCCTGGTCATAGCACAGTGGGCGAGAGGCAGCTCCAGGCAGTCGGACAGCTCCAGGCAGCGGCGACAGCAAAGAGGGTCCACTAGGGTGTAGGAGGGCCTAGGGGAGCAGCAGAGGCGGTGGGCAGGGGGCACGACACGCTCCCCCATCCCCCAATGGTAGGAACGAATTCAGAGAAGGGGGGGGTGACCCCACAACAACCAACTCCCCCCGGCGGCCCCGCCAGGGAGTATGTGCCTCCACCGCCCCTACCCGCTACCCGACAATGGTAGCTGAAGTCAGGCAGGGACAATCAAGTGTCCAAAAGGGGGGCCCGATAGTGTCCATAGGAGGCCCGGGTGCATCCAACAAGCGAGGAGGAAAGGGCGGGCGCTCAACAGCTATAGCTCCCCCGTCACCACCCCACGACCCCAACCGGGCACCCGCACCCTCCACATTCACCGGAGTCCCGTCCTTGGGGGCCGATGGGGCTCACCCCCCTCAAGAGGCCAGCGATCCGCAGGGGGGGCCAGGACCAGGCCGGGGGGCCCCCAGGCCAAGTCAATTCAGGGGGTGCCAGTAGCGATCACAAAGCCCCGACTGGATGGCAGCTGTCCCAGCACCCAACAGCGGAGAGTACCACCAGCGCCCAGAGCCAGGGAGGCCAGCCATGCCCCCGCCCCATGCGGGAACCGGGAGACCAGAGGCCCAGGAAAAAGTCAAAAACACAGGGGGGGAATAGGGAGGACCCCACGCACCCTGCCGCCGCCCGATAAGACGGCTAACGGTCCTCAACAGGCCCAGTACACAGATGCCCCGAGAAGATCAGAGGCTCGGGGGGCAGGAAGGCCTCAGCGCGCCCCTCCACTGCCCGATAAGGCAGCCGACTCCAGGTGAGGCAGGCAAAAGGAAGAAGCAGTGCGGCTGGAAGGTGTGCAACCCCTCCGGAGAGCCCTCCGCAGCCCAAAAGTCACCGCGGCCCCAGATAGGCCCACAAGGGCGGGCCACAGAAGCCGGAGCCCAGGCCACCACCGGCCCAGGCAGATAACACCAGAGGGCCAGGGCAACCAGAACCGCGGGTGGAGGCCAGGACGGCCCCAGCGCACCTCGCCACTCACCGCCGCTGCCCGAGGATGGCAGCCGAGAGGCGCCAGGGTGGACAGTGGGCCAGCAGGCAGGACGGCCGCAACTCCAGCGCGACTGGGGCGCCCGCCCCCACAGCACGCCAGCACTCACCCCCTCGAGGCAGGCAGGCCTCACAGCGCGTCTGGTCTCCGGTCTCCTAGGATCCTGGGCACGACTCGGCCATCAGCAGCAGCGGAGGACAGGTAGGCTCCGCTCCCCTCGAAATGGCAGGCAGGGGGGTGCGGGGGAGGTTCACCAGGGCCCAGTCGGGAATAGGCCGTCCCGGGGGGCCGCCAAGTTGTAGAGCGTGGGTCCGTGAAGAAAGGCGGCTCAGTCAGGGTAACCAAGCATGAATCCGTCCAGGACTAGATCAGAAGGCAGCCACAGGGACAGGGAAGCCTCTGCCACCACTGTGAGGGGTCGATTGCAGCTGCCAACGGGCAGATAGAAGGCGGATGATGGAGGGGGTTCAGAGCACTCTCAAAGTGCGACCGCCATCTTGACGCCTCAGGCCACGCCCCATCAATCTGTTTCTTAGTTGCACATTATGCATCATGACATTATAAAACAACATTACTTTTTAGCAACATTTCCATTTACATAGACACATTCATCACCAATATATATATTTTCTTAAATATAAACACCTTAAACTTATTTCTAAAATCAATCACAGTTTTTTCTACTCTAAACTACATACTAGGTCGGTAGCCATTAGTCCCTTCCCTCCGCGCTCAAGAAAGGATAAACTTCAAACCATGCGCCTTATAGGCCATGGAGTGCCTTCCAGACATTAGGTCTGGAACAGTAATTTGAGTGTTCACTTATTACTGGAGGTGACATTGGCATTCCAGCCGCCCCTCTATGTCAAAATATTGAAACACATATTGGACTCCCAACTTCAAATCACCCACACTTGACCACTTCCAACTTTATAGTGGGAAAAATTCTCTACCGACTACATAGCGCCTTAACCTAATATTGTGCAATGTTCATTCATTGTATGCGATAACCCATTTACACGTAACCACGTTTACCATTGCCAAAAAACAAGTCATATATACAAACATGGAACTGAGTCTGCGTTGTTCTCACCTTAAAGATGGCAATCTCCAGGTCCTACCTGTCCCCCGAGAATAGGCAGAACTTTAGCTAACATGGTGTCTGCTTACTTTGTCATAAATATGCAGTATTCTATGCAGCTGGGGTAGTTGGTGTTCCTGTGACAGCCGTCAGTCGAGGGCAAACGGAACTCCTGGCTCGCTCGCCAAATGTTGATGGAAAACTGAAATAAAAAGAGACAAGACTTATCTTGGCAAGGCAAAAGTAGGTTTACTTATTACTGCGGGAGATCAGTCCCCTCCAAGGAGCTGAACAAACTGATAAAAAATTGCTGCTCACAGGCAGCTAGTATATAGCTGAAAAACAGCTGACATTACATCTATACCAAATTCCAATAACAAGTCAAGACAAGTTAATAAGATACTTTTACAAAAACATCACATCACCTGTGTCCTTTAAACTCATAACCATTGCTCTACATTCTCTTTATCATCGTTCTAACAGCTTTAATGAAACATTAACCTTCTTTCTCCGTGTGCATGGATATTTATTGCTCTGCTCCCAAGACTTCTTATCTGACTCGGTATGCTTTAGACTAAAGTCACCTTTGACCAACATTTTCTAAGCCACATCTCTATTGACAATGCAATACGTGCTTGTGTGCTGTCAGTGTAATCTCTTCAAGGCTCAGTAAATATATTTTCCCATTCAATAGAAACTTGCTGAACTTGTATTTCTGCATTCTGGTGAACTTCAACATACATTGCATCTTTATGAAACCAAGGCATATATTGCTCATTTAACCACGTATCACTCTACATTGCTCTGTACTAATGTCTAGGGTAGCACAATTTCTTCACATTTTATTTTCTCCTTAACACAGGCTTGCTGAGGGCAGAAATATTGGCTTTGTCAACGCTATTTTACGTTGAGTACAATGCAGGAAATCTCAGATTCAACAAAAGTCCTGAATCTAAGATGCACCTCTGCTTGTGACAGAAGGTGCAAACCTGAAGGGACTCAAAAGCTGGTGCATAGGGAAACTGCACAGGCAGAAAATTGGTTTCTGCACTACTTCAATCACATAGAAATTATAGGCAACAATGCACAAACAGCCACATATGATTGAAAATGTTGCATTTAGTGGGGAAGTGGGGAATGAGTATGGGATTTGGAAAAAGTATTAAAAACTTGTTAGAAGATGCCTTAAAATACATCATTATTAAGGCCTGCAATACAAGTATTGCCGAATTTGGTGGGGGATACATGAGGAGTAAATCTCTGATTCCAGTCGGTGGGTGCTGGAATCTCCAATTCCCGTTGGTATCCCCACACCAAATTCTAGTGATGAAGAGCTTTTCTCCTTCGAATAGGAAATAACTACAAGAACCGGAGATGCTGGGTCCTTTACCATGTGTTATTACCCAACTCTGGATAAAAAACTTCTGACATTTTCGCCTGCTGGTAGAAAAGTGTCAGTGGGAAGGACCGTCAAGTGTGGGTCAGGAGTGAAGGGGAGGCTTTTGTCTGTCAAGGTAGAGCATTATCTACTCCCCCTGTACTGCCTCGGGGTGGCAAGGCAGACAATGCTACTGCCTGCAGCCCCCTGCAGTATTGTAAAGGCCTACGACCCTGGAATTATTGGGTCCATAGATTGCAGACCTGATAACGCCGGCCTTGAGACACTTGAAATTGTGAGGTACAGAACCTTATCCGGAATTATTGCTCCACAAGAAATACCATAACTCACAAAAAGGGCCTAAGGGGAAGTGCTTAATTTGTAAAACAATAAGTGCCGGAGTTCAAACTCTTACTAAGGCACCCGTAGCAGGTGCTATGAATATCGGGGATTTGGTTACCAGGGCTACGTAGTCTTCATCTGACCTCATGCCTCTTTAATGTACCACAAGACACTTCCTGTCCCTTTATCTCATTCTTTCTGGTTCCTTTTCCTTCCTCCTTTCTTTTTCAATGTTTTCCAGTCTTTCTCTTTCTCCTTCCTTCCCCCTTTTTTCTCTTTTTCTCTCCTTTTGTGTTTTTCTCTTTCTTGATCTGGATGAAAGTATGATGAAGAAAAATAAGTGCCAGGCCCCCCAACCCCCCGCAAAAAAAGTGCCTGTGGGTCCCACCATCAGCTCAAATTAAGCACTGCCAAAGCGTTCTGTTTGGAATTCATGAGCAGTGCTTTGATCCTTGTGCTGAAAATGATCCCTCCCCCATTGGTAACAATCTTTGGATACTTTTCAAGGATTTTAGGAGCTGTGTTTTTAATAGATTCCACAACCAAAGATCGTGGTATGTCAGAAAAGATAACAAAAACATCATCTGACATAAATATCAAGGTCTAAATATTGTTTACAAAAAAAATCACTACATTTGGTTTACAATTTCTATTATTAACTGCAAAAGAGAGTTATTTCTGTAAATGGTATTTTTGACACAATATTTTCGTTAGGCAATATTTAAACCACAATATTCTGGTGTTATACACCCAAAGAGACGTAGTTTGTGGGGCGAGGTCTAGATATTGTTATGCTCCAAAGCAGCAGGAAATGGCTGGAAAGAAGGCTCAGCGAGTTAAGCACTTACTTCTGACAACTGTGTGATCTGTGGGAGATAAGTCTGAATAATGGCACCGTCATTTCAGCCTTTCATCCTTTAGAGGCGGGTACACTGAGTACTATTACATTTGGTTATAATAATACATGTTCTTTACCGCTCTTAGAAACAACAAAATCTTTAGTGTGGCGCACTATGTGGCAGACAAGTTATTATTATTTTTAACTGAATTGCTGTAGGGTTTGCACTTGTGCATTTGTCTCCCATTCACAGCGACAGTGAATGTGAGTGGTGGGCACTGATTTGCGTTGGGAGAGCTCCATGGTGGTCAAAAACTGGAACAGCTTTAACTTAGGTCTGTGATTTCTTTACATAGCTGAGTGTTACCCTATTGCTGACATAACAATGACTTCTGCATCTCAGGGTAGAGGTGTATCAGCAATTGCTGCGTTGACCTCAGTTTTTGAATAGGAGGCAGCTTCCTGCCAGGATTAAAGCACATCAGAAAAAGAGCTGTTAAGTTCTCAAATAGAAGGGAATGCTCTAGGTTATGAACTGAGGTGCCTCAGCTGAGCTTTGAGTAAGTTCAGTCCAGAAACAGTAGGGGATCCTGTAGTTGGGAATGTAGCTCTGCTGGCAGAGCTAAGTATGGATCTTAGTACTGGAATTGCGGGGGCTACTGCCTGTCAAGATTGCGGTGTATCAGCAGATACTGGAATTGCAAGGGGGCCGCAGGTTAGAATAGAGACACAGTACAGGTGGTCAGGTAATGGAAAAAGATCAATTGCTGCAGACAACCTAAGACTGGCAAGGCAGGCAATGGGTTGATGGGCTTTTTGCTGAGTCCAGTTGGCGGGCTTGTTTTGGGTCTAACCTAGACAGCGCTCGCGCTGTCTCTTCCAGACATGCTGTATCTTCGAGACATGCTGTATCTACTTTGTGGGCTTCAGCCTGCCCACAGGCTGCCCATTTGCTGGCTTAACTGTTGCTCTCCTATTCTTTCTCCTCATTTGTCCATGGCATACTTTAGTCATGCCTCTTGCTGTGTTTAGCCGTCCCTGAGAGCAGGGACTAAGTACTAACTAAATACACTGTTTATCATTTTAACATCTGGACTAGAACTCCATTTTCTTTAATCTGGAACACTTGAGACAAGCGTTCGTTCCGAGCTCTGCTGTAAACAGGGCTGTAGATCTTGTTATCTGGTCACATTTGCTGTGCATTCAAAGACCGAGATCAAATGTTAGATGCTGTTTTCCCTTGGGTGCGTGTTTACTTACTGTCCCGGTGTTGGTTGTTTCCATCTTGTATGAACTACAATATTAATTGTGATAAGGCCAAACGCATTGACCCAGTGTACTTAGGGTTTTTAGAAATTCATAATTTTGGCATCTGACATGCAACATCGAAAACAATTGGTATATCGGCGCTATGCAAACATCCCGCTGCTGCCACAATGCCTAATTATACTTAGACAAGTCATTGGTTGTATTTGTAATTGAAACCATGCTTTTAAAAAAACTTGCTGAACATAAAGTGAAAGATTTGCCGGGTGAAACACAGAGCAAACACAACATAGAGAGAATGGGGTTCGGCCACAATTGTTCCAATGAAGAGGCAGTTGAATTGTTAATTCAGGGGCTTCCTTGGTTTCAGGTCACTATCCACAAGCAAATATGATCAAAAGTTGAGGTCTCATGTGCACCCCAGAGGAGCCCCAAGATTATCAGATTACATTGCTGCCATCTTGAAAGTCTGGTAGGTCTCCATTGCCTCCATGTAAAATCTTCTTCACTCCATCCATGTTAAGCAGAAACATGCCATCCATTGTCTTGTCTCCAGTCGTGCTTCTCTTCTACAGGGCACAGTTCTACTGGTCCTTCTTTATTGTTTCTTCTTTTTACACCCAAGGCAAACAACATATATCTATTTCTGGAAGAGTCAATGTGACGCTTCTCACTCCTGTCAGCTGCCTGTTTTGAAGTGCTCCTCTCAGCCCCCCTCATGGCCTCTAGGTGTTTATATGTGTGTGGTAAATATCAGTTATCTTTCCTCCTCATCGGGATATAGATACAGGCAGGACTGACCCAAAGACCTTATACTGTCTCGTGCTGACTTGTTTCAAATTCGCACTCGCTCCAGATGGCACTCAAGGAAGAGGTCGTTTTCTAATTAGACAGTGCCTCAGAGGCCAGAGTTAAGCAAAGGCCCAGAGTGCGCATATCTCCCTCTCTCCATCCCGCTCTCCATATTCTATAATCACTCAACTTTTGACTTTCTGTTTCAAGACGAGTTTCGCTCTTTTTATTCTACCCCTGCACAGGACCCCGGTGCTTGTTTTCTACATTCCTGATAAATGCCTGATGATCTTTGACAGCTAAAGGATGATTTTGCCTTTCTAATCCTTTCCATATCTCTGTGTAAAGTTGAATTTAATTGGGTCTAATCCCATTCCAGTGAGTAAAATGTCAGAGGGGAGCAGCATGCCATGCTGCGCGTTTGCTGTTCCTCAGCCTCACACGCTGATCTACCATGTCACTGGCAATATCCTTTCAACTTAACAGCATTTTATAAATATTTCCCATGGGTCTGGCTAATGGTGCAGTATTACATATCAAGAAACTATTGTGCCATATGTATGACAATCCAAGAAGATATCACCCCTCCTAAACAAAAAGGCTTCTAATAAATTCACCAGAGTTTTCTACTGAGTAATTTACTGTTATTTTTTACTCTAAAAGATTTACAACCTTCCTTCCTATTTGTCACCTTATCTGCCCAGCTCCATATGGTCTCACTTTTATAAGTGATGGACGCATTGATGTGTGATATCATGAACCAAGACCAAGTCCGTTTCTCAACACTGGAGATTTCCATACGATGATGTGGTTGTTGCTCATAAAACATAACATGCACTTCAGAGAGACAATAATTTGCACAACCAAAATCTATTATATTTTAATTTATTGGAGATCTTTGCAAAGCACAGCACATTGGGATAAATCTGGTCTAGAGTAATTGTGACGGAAAGAAGAGGTTCTTTAAGTTACTCTGAAATAGAAGTCCGATTGAGGATTTATAGGGTACACTCCCACACCTCATACAGGCAGCGAAGCGTTCAGGAGGTGACAGACAGATCCTTCATAACATTTTAGCATACATTGATAACCCTTAGGTTTACATTACAGACCCTATCAACAGTAAGTATCAAAAAACCCTTTGGTTCACCAAAGAATAACATTAATTTGGTCACCCTCCCTATGTTTCATGTAAAACCACCTTCATAGTTCTTTCAAAGCTTACAAATACATGTTAGCTCATTTTTTTAGGCTCAAGCACGCGCTAGCGCATGCGTCTCACTTGCGAGACATTGTTAACAAAAAGAGCTTGAAGCCTGCCCTTTGCTTACAATTTGTTGGTTTGCGTGGTATCCTTCTTTACAGCCTCATAATGAACCATGGAAGGCCTAACATCGTTTCCGTTCCACTCTGTGGAGCCGGGACCAACCACTGATTGATTCAACTTAATCAGTACCCGTCAGCTGCTCCCAACGTGATTGAGGTACTATTTTGTTCTTTACAACTTTTATTGCCCGGCAAAAGGAAGGCGTGTGACTGGCAAAAACACGCCCAGCAGGAAAAACAAAATTGCAAATATTTTTTTTCCATAGTTAACTATCTTTTATTTTGCCAAGTCTTCTTTTCCCTCTGTGCACTCATGTTTTCCTTTGTTTTTGCTCGTGGGCGCTGTTCTTGAAAGATGAGGATTATCTTATTGCAAAGCAACATTGTTTCTTTCTTATGCATAATATCTGTAATGATGCTTTAGCGCATAATCGTGCAGTACACCCAAATCCACCCCACTCCAGTCCACAACAATCCAATCCACCCCATTCCGTTCCACGCCAACCAACCCCACACCAATCTGTCCAATCCACTCTAGATGAATTCATACCACTCGCCCCTATCCAATTCGCTACACTCTAATCCTCCCAACTCACCTACTCCCATCTGCCCCACTAAAATTGAAAACAATCTGCCAGAGTCCAATCCAAAACAATGTGCCCTATTCCAATCTAAAACAATCTGCCCTGCTTCAATTTGCCCCACTTCAATTTGCCCCACTTCAATTTGCCCCTCTTCAATCTGCCCCACTCCAATCCCAAATAGTTTGCCCCACTCCAGTCCAAAACAGTCTGCCCCACTTCAATCCAAAACAATCTGCCCCACTCGAATCCAAAACAATCTGCCCCACTCCAATCCAAAACAATCTGCCCCACTCCAATCCAAAACAATCTGCCTCAATCCAATCTGCCCTACTCCAATATAAAACAATCTAGCCCACTCCAATCCGCCTCACTCCAATATGCTCCTCTCCAATCCGCCCAACTCCATCCCAAAACACGCTGCCCAGTCTGCCCACTCCAATCTAAAACAATCTGCCCACTCCAGTTCACCCCACTCCAATCCACCCACTCCAATCTGCCCAGTCCAATCTGCCCAGCTCCAATCCAAAACAATCAGCCCCACTCTAATTCGCCCTACTCCAATCCAAAACATTATGCACACTCTAAAGCAAAACAATTGACCCCACTCAAATCTTCCCCACTCCAAAACAATCTGACCCACTCTAATCCACCCCATCTCATGCCAATTCAGTCCACCTAAACCCAATACAGTCCACCTCAACCCTATCCAGTCCAAGCCAATCCACCCCAATACAGTCAAATCCAATCTACCCCTCCACTCTAATTGACCCCACTCCAACCCACCCTAATCTAATCCAATCCCACCCCACCCCAAACCACTCCACTTCACCCCAATCCAATACACTCCACCTCAAACCAATCTAATCCACTCCAAAACACCCCACTACCTCAATCCACTCCAACCTACTCCACCCTTTTCCACCCCACTCTATGCCACTGCGCTCTAGGACACTTATGCCACCGAACTCTGCTCCCCTCTACGACACTGTACTCCTCCCTCTCTACTCTAGGACACTACACACCACTAACTTTTAGCCACGCTGAACAGCAGTCACACTGGTGTATACCATGGCAAAGACCACACTGCCATAGTCAGTAGCTCTGGTATAGGCGATACCTATTGGCTTTGCCAGTGCTTGTTTGGTCTTCTAAGGACTCCACCCCTGCTGCAGAAGTCAAAGGCTGCTGTTACAGCCTCTACAAAAGTATATAGTAAGCTTGACGCCATGCACATAAAGTCAGGCCAGGGGCTGTCAGATACAGAGTGACAATGGGCGGCTCCGACTGTCACAGCATGAGGCGTGCCTGACCCCTGGTTCCCTCCAGGCGCGACAGGGGCTACAAGGAGCTGCTGATGGGAAGCCATTAGCACTTGCTTTGCCGGGTACTGGGGCAGGGAAGAGGACTGGAGGGGGTGGTGGGGATTGGTGAGGGCCAGAGAGGAAGCTCCTCAGTTTATTTTTGTCCCCCTCTATTCCATGCAAGAAGTGGAGATACATTAGTCTCTGCTGTTCTCCTTTGTCTGCCAGATATACATTTCTGCAGTCAACAGGGACAGGTTGTGGCCTTCGTTGACTTTGAATCTTGGAAATCAGGTTCAAGTCCGGGCATCCACTCAACATCCTGTGATTCTGGGCAAATCAGTTAATCTACATGAACCTAAAAGAATTACTATGATCCTCTGTAATGTTATCTGGTGCTCATATAAAGAGCTCCAATGCCTCTGAGCCAAGTTTGTGCTACATAAAATTGTATGCAAGGAAAGTGACACTATTTTGTTTGTTTATTTGTTCATTTACACACTAGCATCATTACTTTTCTGAGAATGTACACGTGATGCTAGCAGCAAGTGAAACAAAAAAAATAGATGCACCTTTCACCAGTTTTTGATCACTGGAGGGCCTCTCTTAAGTACTGCAAAAAAAATGAATATCAGGGTGAGCATAAAAAGCAGTCTAGGTCTATGCCATATCATGTTTCCCGGTGAACATTAATCAAAACATCCACCACAAACGTATGGATAATAAACAATTAAAAGTGAGTTCACAATGTGTTTGATAATTACGTGCTTTTAAAGTAATTATTTTCCTATTTAAGTACTGGCCCTATAATCTTTAAAATAATGTGATTACCACAAATTTTGGCCATCACTTAGCTCCATGATCTTAACCAAGGAGTATATTGTAAAAGGTAGTGGGCCACTTTTTTTTGGCTGCCCAGTTCGAATTGAGGCCCCAATCCAGCCCAGGCTGCTGGTCTGATTTGAGGTACATGCAGTGCTTAATTTGTTCTGGGTTTTGCCAGTGTTCGGAGCCAGCACTTTGTTCCTAACACCGGCACTGTCTGCCTATTTTCAGCAGAGCACATTAGTTTAGCAATGCAGGATGCACTAAAAATAGTAATAGCAGTACGTCCACAGGCCATTGGCACAGGCACTGGCGGGGGCAGCGGATGGTAAAAGCTGCAGTTGCATCTGTAGAGATCCGTGGACCCTGAAACTTATTTTTTCTTTTTTAGATATTAAGCACTGGGTACATCAGCAAAGGTCTGTATGGACAGAGACCAAGGCCCCTCTATAGTCTAACACTTTGGTGAAGAGTTGGTGGGGTGGGTGGAGGGGGTGCAGGGGAGCGTGAGAGGGGAGGCGCACTTTTTTGCACATGCAAGCACTCTGAACAAGCGCGGCCGCGCGTGCCAGGTCGGCGACAAAAGTGAAAGCGCCGCTTTTGGAGCAAAAGTGCACCAGGGCCAGCGCGACCGTCATCTGTTTCCAATTAACGTGACCATGAGACGTGGGCGCGATAATTGGAAACAGATGGCGCCACTGCTCGCTCCCAAAACACATAGGCTATTGGAGGGAACATTTAAAGATAAGGTGGGACATACCCGAGCCTTTGGCCATTTGCGTGCTTTCTTTTGTGAAAGCTTTATGGAGGGAACATTTAAAGATAAGGCGGAACATACCTGAGCCTTTGGCCATTTGCGTGCTTTCTTTTGTGGAAGCTTTACACAAATGGCCAATCAAATGCGTGGCCGGGGAAAAAAAAAACATGAGGAAAAGATGTGTGAGATGGAAGTCCTTACTATAAGACTCGCAGAGCAGCGTATGCGCGCTGGCTCAGGCAAGACCAAATAAAAAGTATATTGTTTTATTTTTCATCTTCTGGCTCTGAGCAAGTGGGGCAACACTTCGCCACTGGGGAGGAGCCGCTCTTGGTTAGGACTGTAGTGGCTGCGGCAGGTCAGGGTTGAGGTGCATTGACAGAGCACCATGTGATTAATAGTCAGGAAAGGCAGGTGTGTGTCAGATGAGAGGTGCAGCTTCAGAACTAGACGCAGGTCTCAGTTTTGTAAGCTTGAGGAATTGTGTCAGAATTGAGGTATGTCCCAGGCCAGCACTAGGCATGAGCTGTGTGGGCAGCTGCCCAGGGCCCTGCGCTTAGGTCAACACCATGGACAGCTCCACCACACTCGCTATCTTTGGGTGGATGAAAGGGGTGGGGAAATAATAGTAAAATGTCAATCCCCATGTGCGTTACATGCAGCAACAATGCATGCTTATGCTCTGCAACCTAAGGCCCCACAGGAGAAATAGTTCCTGAGGCGAAGCTTATATACACACAATACTCATCGTGTTTTAGGGTGATTGAAATGAAAAACTTCCATTCAGCTGACAGATCATCATAGGTTTGGTCTGGACTGTTTCCATGAAGCACAGGGTCAAGACTGGTTTGCATATGGCCAGGTCTAAACTGGGGTGGCATGGTGAGCAATCGAATGATGGATTTAACCCAAATCTCTTGACTGTGGGTGAATATTTTGATTTGTTCTGCATGCCGTCCATCAATTTTGTATCTTTTGCTTTCTTGCCCCAAGTGCGGGTCCTGGGATCAGTGTGCCACAGGATTCAAGCAATCCTGGCTGCTTGTTTCCGGTCCAGGGAGGACCAGGTCTGTCAGTTCGGTCTGGACTGTTCCCATGAGGCACAGGGTCAAGACCGATTTGCATATGGCCAGGTCTAAACTGGGGTGGCATGGTGAGCAAAAGAATTATAGATTTAACCCAGATCTCTTGACTGTGGCTGAATATTTTGATTTGTTCTGCATTCCGTCCATCAATTGTGTGTCTTTTGCTTTCTCGCCCCAAGTGCGCCAGGTATGGCCAGACGTGGGTCCTGGGCTCACTGTGCCACTGGATTCAAGCTATCCTGGCTGATGAGGAGTAAATCCCCGAAACCAGCCCTAGGATGCTAGTTTCCGGTCCAGGGAGGACCTGGCTTGTCAGTTTGGTCTGGACTCTTCCAATGAGGCACACGGTCAAGACTGATTTTCCTATGGCCAGATCTAAACTGGGGTGGCATGGTGAGCAAAAGAATGATGGATTTTTTTTTTTTTTTTTGGGGGCGCGGTTGGAGGGGAGGGCTCGCCGGATCAGGACTGAGGGACTAATAGTAGGCCTCGCTCTGGACAACATTGTCGTCACTTTTGACTGTTCGCGTAAGTTCCCCTCCTGTGGAGGTCGTACGGGGTCTCTTGGGGGTTCTCCCTCCTCCTCTGGGGGACTAGTTAGTTTAATCATCTATGGGGCGACAGGCACACTGCACTTTGGGGGGGCTGTTTGGGCTCATGCAGGCGTGCAGGGAGGGGGGAGTTCTGTTGGGATGGGTGGGTTGGGGTGGGGTGTTGTTCGTTTTTACCGCAAGGCAAACCCGTTATTGTATTGGTGTTTTTAAGGTGCTCCCGGGGGGACGAATGATGGCTTCTGTATGTGATGGGGGGTAGGGACCTGACTTTGTTGTCTTGGAACGTTAATGGACTGGGGGATAGGATCAAGCGAGGTGTGGTCCTGCAGTATCTGAAACGAATTTCACCCGATGTAGTCTTTCTGCAGGAGACACACCTTATTGGTAATTCTTTTTGTGCCATGAATCGGCGCGGCTACCGTTTGGTGGCCCACTCGGGCTTCACGTCGGGCTCACGGGGGGTGGGCATCATGGTGAAGAACTCGCTCCCGTTGGAAATAGACGAGGTGCGCCATGATGATAGGGGACGCTACACTGTCTTGGTGGGGAGAATGGAGGGCAAAGTAGTTGTCTTTGTATCAGTGTACGTCCCACCAGGGTTGCAGTCTACCACTTTTGCAGACCTGGGGCGCCTCCTCCTTGGCCTTCCGGGGGGGCTTCTGGTGGTTGGGGGGGACTTTAATGCGGTGGTTTCTGGGACCGTGGATCGTCACCCCCCTAGGGACCTCCCCCGGGCACAGGCGTGGCTATCCGGCTTCTTAGATACACTGGGATTGGTGGACTGCTGGCGCTTAAAACATCCCACGCAGCTGCAGTACACTTTCCACTCGGGTGCCCATGGTAGCCTCTCACGGCTGGATTATGTCCTTGTCCCTGCGGCCTATGTTGGGAGGGTAGGAGAGGTGCGCCATTTGGCGCGGGGTATTTCAGATCACTCCCCGCTCCTGTTACACTTTGATATCTTCCCGAGGGGTGAGGGCAGGGTGGCTCCAATCAATGCCTGGTACCTGCGCGACCCCACTATTCGCGCTGATTTGATTAAATCCTTGCAGCGGTACTTTGATGAGAATGTGGGGTCCGTCCCTTCGGCTATCTCCCTGTGGGAAGCCTTCAAGACAGTTCTTAGAGGGGAGGCCCTCTCCCTTATCTCCCATGCCCGGAGGCGCGAGCAGGAGGAGGTGACCCGGGTGGAGGCCGAAATCGCCGAATTGGAGGGTGATCTAGAGGGTGGGGTGACGGATGCTGCACTACATGTCCTACAACATAAGCAGGCGGCCTACAGGGCCCTCGTCACGGAGGCGGCCAGGGGCCTCAGTAGAGAGCAACAGGGGCGACTGTATGATGTGGGTGATAAGGCTGGTAAACTGCTTGCGTGGTTGGATAAAAAGGAGAGAGCGAGTCGTGTGGTCCCGCTGATTGAGAGGATGGATGGTGTGCGTGTCACCGAGCCAGAAGACATTGTCTCTTGTTTCGCGGATTATTTCCGCGAGGTGTATTCCCCGGTTTCTCCCTGCTCGGAGGAGGATTCCCATGCCCTGCTTAGGGATATCGCGCTGCCTTCCCTCTCGGTGGAGGACAGGGTGTCGTTAGATGCCGCTCCCACCTCCGACGAAATTGCCCTCGCTATACGCTCGGTCGCATCCGGCAAGGCCATGGGCCCGAACGGCATCCCTATCGAGTTGTATAAGCTGCGACCGGATGTACTGGCACCCCACCTCCGCGAGATGTTCCTGGCGGCCCACTCGCTGGGCTCCCTCCCGCCGGACCAGCGTCTGGCTACAATCGTGGTGATCCACAAGGAAGGGAGACCTCGAGACCGGGTTACATCCTATCGGCCTATCTCGCTCTTGAATGCGGAGCCCAAAATCCTCGCCAAGGTGCTAGCCAACCGGCTGGTCGGCGTGGTGGGTGATCTGGTCCACCAAGACCAGTCCGGCTTTATTCCCCATCGCAACACGGCCCTTAATCTGCGGCGCTTGCACGGGGTGCTCGCGCGTGTCCCGTTTGTGCAGGAGCCGGCCATATTGGCGTCCTTAGACGCCACCATGGCGTTTGACACGCTCGAGTGGCCATACATTTGGGCGATGCTGGCGAAGTTTGGATTTGGCCCGGGGTTCATCAGCTGGGTCAAATTGTTGTATTCGGGCCCATTGGCGCAGGTGGTGGTGAATGGAAGAGTATCGGTCCCATTCGAGCTGGGACGGGGCACGCGACAGGGCTGCCACTTGTCGCCGCTCCTGTTTGCGCTGGCCTTGGAACCCCTGGCGGAGTGGCTGCGGTGGCATCCTTCCATCCGTGGTCTCCGTTGGACCCCCGAGTATGAGGACCGCGTGTCCCTATACGCTGACGATATCCTTTTGTACCTAGCCTCCCCGCGTAAATCACTGATTGTCCTGGTTGATGTTTTGCGCTCATTCGGCCGCAACTCCGGCCTTGTCATCAACTGGGCTAAATCATGTGTGTATGTGCTCTCCGGGGAGGCTCCCGTCCTCCCGCGGGGCTGTCCGATCCAGATTGCCTCTCAGGGGTTTCGGTACCTGGGTGTCTATATCACTCTAGACCCGGAGGCCCGCTACGAGCGGAATTTGCTTCTCCCCCCTCCAGCGCTTGAAGGAGGACGTCGCGCGCTGGCGGCGCCTGCCGCTTTCGCCGCTCGGCCGGGCGGCGTTGTTTAAGATGATGTCGTTGCCACGCTTCCTGTACGCTCTCCAGAACACTATGGACTTAGTCCCGGCGCGCTACTTCCGTGAGGTGGAGGGTCTACAGCGCCTCCTGTTCTGGGACGGGAGGCCGCATATTGCCCTGGCGAAGTTGACGCTCCCATGGTACGACGGGGGGATTGCCCTCCCGGATATTAAACGGTATTACTGGGCCTCCCAGCTAGCTGCAATTAACCATGGCCTCTACGGGCCCGCCTTAAACCCGGCATTTGAAATGGACAAGATGCTACTGCCCGGCGGCGACTACAATCGAGCGCTCTACTCTGGCGCGCCCGACCCTCGCCTGACGGGACCTACGCGTGTCATGGTGCGAGTATGGCACGCGGCTAATGCAGCTATGGGGTGGAAGGACCGTTTGACCCGGGCGTCACCGTTGTACGCGTCTGAGAGGTTGGGCTCCCTGTGGACCTCGAAGGGCTTTGAGAGGTGGGACACGATAGGCATCAGTAAAGTGGGGGATCTCTGGACGAGGGGGGGATTTAAAACATTCGAGACGCTGCAGACGGAGTTTCAGCTGCAGGGCAGTGAATACTTTCGGTATTTGCAAGTCCGTCACGCACTGGGCTCCGTCTTCCCAGACGTCGCCTCCATCCCGGAGTCTTCCCCCCTGGAGGATAGAGTGCTGGATGGCCACGTTCCGGACAGCACGATCTCCCTTATTTACAAAAAATTGATTAATGACCGCTCGGGCTTGCTGACTGGCCTCCGCGAGGCTTGGGTTGCCGATGGGCTGGAGTTGGACGACGAGGACTGGATTTCCGCGGTGGCCTCTCCGAAGGAGGTGGCCATACCGGCTCGCCTTCGTTTCGTCCAGCTTAAGATACTCCACCGGGTCTACATGACGGGGCCAAGGCTTCTGCGTATGGGCTATGCTGAGGATGGGCTGTGTAAGCGTGGGTGTGGTGCTTTGGCGACCTTTTTGCATATTTTGTGGGAATGCCCGAAGGTGGAGCGATTCTGGCGTGGTGTGCATGAGGTCCTGCGCGTGGTTACGCATGTCGCGCTGCTGCCTGAAGCGAGGAGATGCCTGTTGAATGTGTGGGAACCAACTGACTACTCGGCTCCGCAGACGCGCTGGGTGACTCTGGGATATATGATAGCTAAGCGTGACATTGCTCAACTGTGGGGATCCCAGAAGCCCCCGGCGGTGTCGGCCTGGAAAGAACACATGGATTGGTGCATGTTCCGAGAAAAGGTGGTGTATGTGGCGAGGGGTAAGCCTGGGACATGGGTGAAAGTATGGGGCCCCTGGAACGCCTACCGCGGGGGTATCTGCGCGCCTCCATTGCTGCCTGCTGCCTCACCAGCCCCGTCCCCTTAGCTGACTCCTTTCCTCAGCCCCGGGCGCAGGGTTCCCCCAGTCCTCGATCTGTTCCCCTTCCCCTCTTTAGACTCCTGTGGATGGCTGCGGTCCCCCATTTGGGGAGCACGTGCTGTTACTTTCGATTGCGGGTTGCCTTGCGGGTGTGGTTTTTCTTGTTGTTTGTATAAAATGAAACCGTATTGTGGGGTCTGATTGATGTGGCCCACGACGTTGATACCTCCTGATTTTGCTTCTCTGAACGCCAAGTGTTTTTGAACGTATGTCATATGCTCCTGTCATTCTAGCGGCCGGCCGGAAGGTTGTAGGCCCATACTTGTATATTCTTGAGATTGTAATAAACGGTTTCAAACAAAAAAAAAAAAAAAAAAGAATGATGGATTTAACCCAGATCTCTTGACTGGGGTGAATGTTTTGATTTGTTCTGCATTCTGTCCATCAATTGTGTGTCTTTTGTTTTCTCGCCCCCAGTGCGCCGGGTATGCCCAGACGTTGGTCCTGGGCTAACTGTGCCATTGGATTCAAGCTATCCTGGCTAATGAGGGGTGAAACCCCGAAACTGGTCCTAGGATGCTTTTTTCCAGTCCAGGGAGGACCTGGCTTGGCAGTTCGGTTGGGACTGTTCCCATGAGGCACAGGGTCAAGACTGATTTGCATAGACTCAATATTGGAGGATTTTCTGTTCGAGGCTGCCTAATGCACAGAGGGGCACCATACTTAACATTACTCAAAGTTATGACTCGTCATTCGATCAAAGTTTTAAAAGATCCAATCAAAGCAAGGATAATTACTCCATGCATTGACAAAGTATAAGGTAGCACCACCAGACCCGATTTCTTTAATTAAAGGTCAACTAACTCTGGAGTCTTTAGTGGTGTCAAACTCAAGCAAAAGAGCTAGCTCCCAAACAACTGGAGATGCACCACCTCCAGAAAAAGTCCGCTCATACATGCCTCTGGTAAAAGAGTTGTAACACAAGCAGCTAATCATTGGTGTATAGCAAATAGCCAGGCTTTGGTAGCGTGATATGACAGGGCCCATTGGGACGAAATGGAGGGGCTTCTCCAACACCTTCCAGAGAAGCATAGGAAAAAAGGGGCACGAAATGGTAAATGAAGGTAAACTTATTACCATCAATTCTGTTAAATGTGCACTGGAGTGGCGTGCTACTCGCTGAAAAAGCGCATCAACACCCCGTCAGGTGTAACAAGCGCTATATATATATTTGCAAACCTCTTTCCCTCTCCTATCCCTCTGCTACCCTTCTCAATCCAAATAACCGAGTAACATATCTAACAAAACTCAAATTATTTTCACATTTCAATATTCTAATTCACCACTAATTCTTATGGGTTCCGGAGTAGCGTGCTACTCATAAAAAAAGCGCTTCTACACCCCATCAGGTGTAACAAGTGCTATATAAATGCTAACTTTTTTTCCCTATTCTATCCCTCCGCTATCCTTCTGAATCCAGAACACTGACTAACCTATCCACCACTCAAATTACTTTCATATTTCACTATACTAATTGAACACTAATTCTTCTTGGGTTCTGAAGTAGCATGCTACTCGCCGAAAAAGCGCTTTGACGCCTCGTCAGGGGTAGTAAGCGCTATATAAATGCAATTGCAATACAATATGGCCAGGTCTAAACTGGGGTGGCATGGTCAGCAATATGATGATGGATTTAACCCAGATCTCTTGACTGGGGGTGAATGTTTTGATTTGTTCTGCATTCCATCCATCAATTGTGTGTCTTTTACATAATCATAAGGCCTGGTCGATTCTGTGATGTTACTTTAAAAAAACTATTTGTTTATTTATAATCATGATCAATGGTTGTTCTAATAAATAGGTTACAAATATTATTAGTCAGGTGCTGCAGAGGGAAGTTCCACAGAGCATACTTCCTAAAAAATATACACTAATTTGACTGCAGTGATAGCAGGTGTACAGCATTAATTGTCTGTGTCCATGTGATTTCTTCATTCAGTTCCGATACATAAGTTCGTAATCTATACACACAGCTTGGTTCTAGTTCTAAGAGTGTTTTGCTCATATTTGTGCTTATGTTGATTTTTTTCAGTAATGGTCTTGATAGAATAAGTCATTTTCCGAGTGGCCCTTCCCAAGATAATGTGTTGTTAATCGTGTTGTGTTGACAAGTAGTACTTCGATGTTCGCTGATTCTGATTTTACCTTTTCTTGAGGTCATTCCTATATACATCTTCTTACTTGGGCACATAATCAGATACACCATATTCATAGAGTTACAATTTTAGTGGTTTTGCTGTTCCCAAGGGGTAATTAGTCCTAAGCCACCACAAAGAAAATGGCCAGCGACTTTGAGTAGGTTCCAAAGTGTTTATTGATATACGATTGGTTTCTGTTCAAGTCTAGTATGAATAAGCACTGATAACAAAAACTAGTGTTTTTTGCAATAGAAAAAAGGCTTCTGAAACTTCGATGTACTGCTGTGAAGGATCCACCAACGTTGGCTCTATAAAATAATTTCTTAGGGTAATGTCGTTCAGTGAGTTTTTGGGGTAATCTTTTACTTTTGGAGCATACAGGCATGCTGATGCCTCATGCAACGCATGTGGGCGTGTCCTAGCACCACGGCAGCTCCCTACTTTCCAAGCCTTCGTTCAAAGACTGCAGGCAGTAAGGAGGAGACAGGACACGATTGGGTACTACAGGTGACATGGCTGCCTTGACGAAGTGCATATGGAGCAAAAGCGCTCACTTCGGAAGAACAACCATGGATACGGCTCTCTGAGTTTTGATTTCTCTCCCATAACTTTTACTGGGGATCCTGTGGGACCCTAGATAACAAATGTAAGTGTTCTTACCGTGGTACAACAGAGTGTGACTACAGGGGCATGTCCCACCCTCTTCCCATGGGACAAAAACACGTTCCCATAGCAGGGCAAGGGCTATAAGGGGTAGAGCACATCATGATGTGCAGCGCTGCTTGCTATATGTCACGGATATTCTCTCTTTGTCTGGCTATATGTTATTCCTGTCCTGTGTACATAACTCAGTCAAGGTAAGCCCCACCTCATTGAGGGTAATGGCTGCTGTGTGGTCCCTATAATGGGTGAATGTGATATTGTGCTATGAGCATGGCCGGCTTGACACCAATATTGGTTACTGTTATGTTTTGCAGAAACCTGGACAAATAATGCCCTGGAATAGGGCGAGTCAGCCCTTGTTTGTTGCATACTTTAAGTGTTAAATGTGTGCGTTTAAGGCCTGACTCACACAGTTGGGTCAACAGACTGACCTTAAGACTACATTTTTCATGCCATTGTAACAGTATTGAGAAGTACATAAAATCCTTGCAAAGATAGAAAATAGCATCAGCGAGAGCAGCTCGTCTCAGAAATATACAGACACTTAGCGATTATACTTCGCACTTCCAACATTTTATATCAACCATTGCAACCTAACATTAAAGCAATACCCAAGCACCATGCAAGAGCACTAACTGCTTTCCACAACATGCGGACCGCACATTTCTAGCAGTTTGTTTCGGCTGAGCCATAAAGACACACCATTATGTAAGTAAACAGAATCATTATAATAAAACTATATAAAAGCACTCAGAAAAATCAACTGAGAAAACCAGTGAGGGTAATAAAGGAAGGAAGGAAAAGTGGGGAGCTTGTTGTATGGGAACGAGCCGTTTTATAAGGCCACATCAACCCACAATCAGTCCCAGACATATCAGACTCGGTGGCACATTTCAAGAAACTATATCATCCGAAATGCAGAAATGTGCTAGGTGCAGAACTCGGTAATGTATTCGGTAGAGCTCTATCTGTGCTGATGGTTAATAAACTAATCACTCCAAGCCAATAAGTCTGCAGTCTGGGGCATGACCATATCATATGCAATAAATCAGCGTTCACCAATTGGCATCGCGGGCAACAAGCATCTGCCTTATTGAAAAACATATTCATTATATCTGCGGCCAGATGGGCCCTATGTACTATGTAGAATTGAATTAGCCTAAATCTTGCATTCCTAGGGATCTGCCTGGGAATCTTCAGCGACGCCCCCCATTCCCTAGGCGTGAACGATCTTGTAAAATCCGTATCCCACTTAATGCGCAAGTGTGTTAGATCAGTAAAGGTGTATTCTATAATGGACTCCGCAAACAATTTAATGAGGTGTCTCCCCATGCCCAGGTCGTGGATATATTGTAACAGCAAGTGCGTCAGGAGTTCTTGCGAAATATCCCTCCAGTGGTGTCTCAACATAGCTATCCAGGAGGCGCGTTTTTGGAGCTGCCCCAACGGAACACCTTTCTCATCCATCAGAGATTGGAACGGCCTTAATGTGCCCTCGAAGTACAGGTCCCCCAGAGTATGCACATCAGCCTCACGCCAAACTGCCAATTCAGCGGTACTGGCCCTGCCGCTACCTTTCGGCATTCCCAGGAGTGGTATCGTGGGTGCATATGGGGCGCGTGCCTAGTGAGATATAAGGCTCTACAGAAAGATTTGTGAGCGATCTGTACCAAGAAGGGTAAAGTCATACTTGGTTTAGCGCACAGATGAAAAATGTAGAGAAGCTTATCTAACGTACATGGTGGACCACCTTCCGCCGTATCCTCAAACTCACAGATTTCTTTATTTATTGATATACCTTGAGGAAGGGCATCACAGGGCGCCCTCTGCCCCGGAGAGGGAGAAGAGCCCCGGGGTCTGGAGGCGAAGAGAGCGCACAGGGTATCGCTCATCATTGCACAGCCAGTGGGGGTTATTACAGAGGAGGACATGCCAGGAGCGGGGCATGGAGCCATCTAGTTCCCACCAACAGGTTGATGTCTCTTGGAAGCCAGTAGGGCTGAGGCAGGGTCTGTACTACATAGGGGAAATAGGACGGTTTCCAACAGTCTAAGGCAGGTGGGGCTGGGGCCAGAGTCTGTACTAGGCTTTCGGAGAAAGAGGATGGTTTCCCCCCAGTCATAATCCTTTTAAGGCTGGTGGGGCTGGGACAGGGTCTATACTAGACATTATAGGAGAAGGTGGTTTCCTAACAGTAAGGGTGCTTTCTGAGGCTGGTGGGCCTGGGGCAGCCTCAGGGCCGACTTTAAAGATATAGGCGCATGTCTTCAGCCTCTCTAACAGTGCCTGAGTTAAGACGGCAGCAGGGTGGGAATTGAACCCGCGCCATGTTTACTTGGGTTCATAAATAAATAAAAAACACATTTGGGTGTTTAAAGTCAACCACATACTCGAAAACCGCAAGAATAGGCAGGCACATCTTCAGAAACATACACAACTCATGCTAGAGATGTTTGTGGACTCATTTTCTAAATTCTGCACTCTCGCGTATTGTCGGACTGCCCTCCCGCCTTTCTGCTCTCCTACGTATCTATCAGGATGCAGGCTTGACATAACATCACATATGTATGAGACGGCTCAGGTATGAGAATAGTTAATGACTGCTAGGAAACACATATCACTCAAACCCAAGAGATATCACACACCAAACTAAGCAGGAACAAACCGCACTTACCCAGGGTAAGTGGGTATGTTCCTGCTTAGTTTGGTTTGTGATGTCTTACGAAGCAAACTGCCAATAATGCATCAGCGCCTTCACTGGACTTCTAGCCGCACTTTCGACCCAACAATAACACTACACACTATTGTTGCAGTGTATTACAATAGTGTGTAGTGTTATTGTCGGGTCGAAAGTGCAAACTTGCAGTCGCACTCACAAGTGGTCTTCCTCGAACAGCACTCAACAGACAGACCCCTTGCACTCTTTTGCACATGCGTGGGGGAACCAGAGTCGTATAGTTGGCAAAGTGCCCTCACAGCAGTGCATCATAGCTGTCTGCACACCCTCACACCATAGAAACATAATACACCCTCACGCATACTACATCATAGCTACCCCACACAAATGCTGCTCATAGGGCCCTCACCATCACGCAATAGTAGTGCATGAAGCAGTAATTCTCTGGCACTGCAATAAGAACCCAAAACTCTCCCCCACCAGCTCTACGTGCGACCCCAACCACAACCTTCAACAAGCATTGGCATAGCCAATAGGTCTCGCCTTTGGGACCTTATAAGTTGCAGCACATTATTCTGGGTGCTTAACATTTACAGGTTTTACTACGTGTAGCACTAGGTGTCTATGTGGGCGGTGTTAAAAAGATTGCAAGCAAAACAAACGTACCCTGTAGGCTACCTTTCATTGCATTGTAGGTTTTGAACTGCTCACTCATATTAATGGTGACAGGAAACTGCTTCACAGATTTAAAGTCTGCAGCAGTAGCTTTGAAACCACACCTGCTGTTGCTAACATATATGTTCCAAAATGTCAAAGAATGTGGTGAATAATGTTGAAATAGTTCAGATGTTGACGTTTTAATATTCACGTTTTAGCAGCAAGGCATTGTGCTGCTCCACAGCATTTTTCTAGGTTGTGTGGAAGGATGTTTACTAAGCAGTGAATCTGTCTGGATTGTAACTTAAAGATAGCGCTTGTCTGCTTATACCCCCAATTTGATATTTTGCGTGAAATGCTGCGTAATTGAACATTATAATTTAATACATTTGCACCTTTAAATTATTATGTGTATAACCGTTTTTTTTTACCCAAACGTTTTAGTGTTTGAAGGTAGCATGTTATTTTTATTGGATTGTTTCGTATGTATCTTTGAAATGTTACCTACACACACTTCCTTTGCGACATTTACGCCTCGTCAGGTGTAGTAAGCACTATATAAATGCAATTACAATATAAAACAAGTAGTCGGCGCGATCAGGAGAGTGACATGAGAGAACAAGCATTGGCGGCGCGACGTAGTAATGTAAAAAAAAAACAAGCATTGGCCGTGCAGCTGCAAAAGTGACGCGGCCGGACGAGAAGGTCGGGGAGAAAGGAGGGGGGAGTGACGGGGTAGTGCAAGCAGAGCAAGACTTAATTAGATAAGCATGGCAGATGGCGGCTGCACGCATTCAGGCGCACATGCACGCAAGCTTTAGGCCAGGAACGCTTGTGGGTAGGACTTTGAAAAGCCCCTTACTAAAAGTAGAGCAGCAGTGCATGCGCTGCTGTAGGCTCGACCTAAAGAAACACTCCGCCGTTTACACCTAAAAATAAAGCGTAATACTGATTGCAGTTCAAAACCGCAATCTGATAAAAGTGAAATACAGAGACAACGTTCGTTTCTGTGTTTTGAAATCACTGTAGGGTTCCTTTCATCCTTTCCCCAACCTTTAGCACTTTTGAAGAATGTGGCTGCCTCACACTTTTGTTTAATCAAAGGGGCCCCAGGATGTGTTCACATGTGGCGTAGGAAAACCGAGTATTTGCTGCCATTGTTTCGGGGCGTACTTGAAATATATGAGGCACTACATTGGCATGCCATTTAAGATTGTTATCATGGTTACATGCTGCATTTGTGTTGTTTTAAGGCACAAAGCCAGACCATAACTCCCGTGATGTTAAACCGCCAATAGATCCAAGACCCTGGCTCTCAACAATGAAAGTCGGTCGCAGTAGTAACAAGCATTTACAATGCAATGGTCTCGGCATTGTTAAAGTTAGAGCTATTGGCATTGCTCATGACATTATTTTTGTTTATGTTTTTGTTTTTAAAACATTTAAAGAAACGGCATTGTTATTTACAATGTCAATAATTTAATCACTCTCAAATGTGAGACCTATTGCATTTGCACCCACACACAGAGCCACACACACAAAGCCACCCACACACACAGAGCCACCCACACAGAGCAACCCACACCCAAATAGAGCCACCCACAGAGCCACCTACACACACACACAGTTACCCACACACAGACAGAGCCACCACGCTTAGAGCCACCTACAAAAAGAGCCACCCACACACACACAGAGGCACCCATGTTAAGCAAATATTCATTTTAGAATTCTGAACATATGTTATATGTTTGCATGAAGTTTATTTCACGATTTATGTGTCAAACATTTTCTTGATACCAACTCCACGCCAGACCCTTGGCTGAACTCTGGTGCGAGTCTCCCTGTTAACTGGTTGCCTCACCGGCCTCTACTACATGCACACACACACCCCAGGGCAGATTATTGCGGTACACATGTCTAGTGACTGTGTGCTGCTACACACATGACAATACACTTACTCCCTATCCTGGAGTTGACAATGCGTAGGTTACGCTACGCAGACACACACGGTGGGCGCGCGCGCGCGCACACGATGCTGCCACGAGAGTTCAGCGCAGGGCTACAAGCGGATATTAACTACAGCCCCCCGGCAACTCCAGCACCGGATGGAAACAAAGTAAAGACGCCAGAAGAGTGCGAGTCCGAGGAGGCAGCGGGCAAGGGCAGTCCTGCTGTGTGCCAGCGTGCCCAAGGAAAGCCACGGACACCTCCTGACTTTCTAGCACTGCTTGCCCCTTCAGGGAGCTTGAGGGATGCTCTGCGTGGGGATGGAACGGACCCCACGCTGATTTAATGGCTCGAGCAGGGGAACATTGGGCAGGCTACGGCGGCCCCTTACCTCTCGGTCTTTGGTTCCCTTCGTCTTAGCAGTCCCCCTGCTCGCCTCGCAGTCTCCCGTGCTCCATGGCGGCTCCGCTTACACAGGCAGCCGGAAGGCTGGCGGCGCCCCCTCAGCAGCGCGAAAAACAAGTTAATGCATTATTATTGTACGCAGCATGCCTTTTGTAGAAAGAATTAAGCCAGTATATTTACTGTCCCTGTCACGTCCGTAAATGTGGAACTAGTAGATGTGTAGCGAATGTTTGTTTCCTTTAACAGTAGAATATTACAGTCAACTTGATTCATTTTCGTGAGGTGTCTTACTGTTTAATTGGTTGTATTGGGACATATTTTATTTTATTTTTAAACATAATTCCAATCTTTCATATTTTAAAATGTGAAGTTGTCAATAGGAAATTCTAAAATCTAACAATCCCGTACTTGTGCTCTGAGCGACCCTCTTTAACCACATTAGAAAGCTGCGTGGCGGTGAGGTGAGTGATGGTTTGTGGTGAGTAGTAGCTGTTAGGCAACGATGTGAGTTTTGACTGCATGGTGGTGAGGTGGGGTGGCTGTGTGTAAGTGAGGTGCGTGGTGACTGCAATACAAAGTGGGGCGAGTGGGGTCTGCGACGGCGTGCCAGTGAAATGAGTAATGGATGTGTGCAGGTAAGGTGAGGGAAGACTCTGTGGTGGTAAGATGAGTAAAGACTAGGGCGGTGATGTGAGTGAGGGCTCCATGGCAGGGATGCCAGTGGTGGCTCCGAAGGAGTGAGCTTAGATAGTTGTAGGACAGATTTTTGTTGTTTCTGTTTTATATAGCACTAACTCGACATCGGAGCGCATTACAAACGTACACATTCATGTTTTTCAGGCAGGTTGAGATTACGTGATTTGCCCAGAATCACAGGATGCTTGAGCCTCCACCAGACTCGAACCTGGTTTCCCAGGGTGAAAGTCGGCCGCTCTAGCCGTTAAGTCACACCCTCAGTGTGGTGAATGGAGGTGTACGGTAACCGGTGGCTACATGGCAGTAAGGAGAATAAGGACTGTGTGTCAGTGAGGTGATTGATGATTGCGTGGCTGTGAGGTGAATGCTCCGCCGGGAATAGTGGGGTGAATGTTAGCCGTGTGTCAGTTAAGTGAGTGGCAGCTGTGTGTCAGATAGGTGAGTGGCGACTGTGTGACAGTGAGGTGAGTGGCGGCTGTGTGTCAGATAGGTGAGGGGCGACTGTGTGACAGTGACGTGAGTGGCGGCTGTGTGTCAGCTAGGTGAGAGGCGACTGTGTGATAGTGAGGTGAGTGGCGGCCGGGCAGTGCTCATCTGTGTACGGAGCTTCGCATCTGCTTTGCTGGGGCTGCTGGGCCTTGGCAATCCTCTTCTAGGGGTACACAGTGCCGTGCGAACACTGCGTGCCAGGGTCAGAGGCATAGCCTGAGGCTGTGGAGTGGGAGGCCGCGAGCCAAGTGCCAGCTTATAGCGTTCCTGCCCCCTCTGACGCAGGCTGCCCCCAGAGGCACTCCCCCGCAGATGGGCTGTGTCTGCGCGTACAGACAGGCTGGGGGGCTCTGCCGGAAGCAATCCAGCTTGTCTCCACGAGTTCCATAGCCATTCTGAAAGTAAACCCCCAGGCTCTCGATCATGCCCTCCGTGGCCAGCGCCCCGGGGACGAGGTGACCACAGCTCTGTCTAATGATCCGCGCCGGAGCCGCCTCGCAGTGCAGGACAGGAGTGAGCAATCACACCGGAGAGGACACTAAGTTCACAGGGCATCGCACGCATCTAGCGCTTGCTCAGTTTACTTAAGGCTTGTCACTATTTACCCACCAGTGCAGGCCAGAGCAAAGCCTTCTAAACGTTTTGTAAGTGCTTTCGAGGCACACTTATGTGGGACACGTACAGCTGGAAAACAAGCACACCACCGCCTTTCTCCGAGGCGAAGCAGAAATGCCTCGGAGAAACGCAGCGGCGGTTTCGGATTCGGGGGCGTGTTTCTTTTTCTCTCCTCTTGCCATTGGCTGGAGGAGAGAAAAACACGCCTAAAAAAGGGCGTGGCTAAAAAGTGGAAAGAAGAGCACGGAACACGCCCCCGAATCTGAAAAAGACGGAGCCTATTTGGAGGGACGGCTCTCTCCTCCAATGGCTGGCCTCCGTTTAGGAAGCCAGCCAATGGAGGAGAGGCAAAAAGAGAGGCGGGCCAAATAGCCACTCTAAGAATCATAAGATCTCCGGACTTCCGGTTCTGCCTTCGGCAGACCGGACGGTCCCTCGACCTAATAAAAGGCACGTCTGCGGTTTCTTTTTGAGATTTTTCCTTTCTAATAAGTAAAGTAAAAGTTCACAAAAGTGAACATTGGCAAGGTAGCATTTTGAGTAATTAAAGAGCTATTTCTTTATAAGGAATAAGCACAATGCTTTCTGCAAACAAAACCAAAACAGTTGTTTAAAATAAATATGTAAATCTTTCAGGGAGCAACCAGTAATGACAACAGTAATCTCAGGCCATTCGAAAGGTGGGCTGATGGACAAGCGTTTAACCCCGAGGCCAACAAGTAGTTTAAACCGCACCTTGATCTGCAGCACGTGACGCTGAACCCTTTCCTCAAAGCGCCACGGAAGAGGGCCCGTTCCCAGCTGTCTGCGCCTTTGTGGACAAGCAGGAAGGGTGGATAGTGCTAAAAACACAAATAACACGGGTGACGAGTCATCTTTTATTAGATCTCTCCAGAATATTTTCAAAATCTTATCTTAACCAGATTAAGCACCCGGCTAATGTTGGGAAACAATTGTTATTAAAATGTGTCCTGTAAATGTGGAAAAATAAATAAGAGGATTCGCAAATGCTCCTTCACCAACCAAACAAACTACAAAAAAATCACACGAATCACACAATTATTCGTCTCTCATACCTATCTCTCTTTGTCTGTCTGCCAGCCTGTTTAATTTTGCAGATTCTACGTGTACGTTTCATACCGGCAGATGTTTTTAAAAGCAGTTACTCAGAAGCAAAAATATTTTTAAATGGCAAACGTGAATTTAAGGCTAGGACCACCTCAAAACCCGTAAAATACGAAAACTCTACATGCCGCATGAACGAGAAGAGGAAAAAGTCCAAATAATTTTCAATTTATACTTTTAAATACAAACATCAGAGAATTATCACTGCCGGCTCTCGTTGCTGCGGGGTAAAGAGGTGAGGGCAGCTCTCATGCCCCCTTGTGTTAGCCTTGCTCAGCGCGAGGTGGTCGCTGTAGCGCTGTTGTAGGCGAGGCAACCAGTGTCCCCCAAGCGCTAGACCGTGCATCACTTCCTCTGGATGTCTCTTGGGGCGAATTAGGGGGTTGGCAGGGGCGTAGCTATCAATAGTGTAGCGGGTGCAGTGGCACCAAGGCCCAGGGGTTTGAAGCAATTGTAGCTTTTTCACTACCACACCAGGTGGTGGTAGCAGTGGGGGGGGAGTCCTTTCTCACGTGGGGGTGGCAAGGCACCCATGCTACGCCACTGCATGTCAGCACTTGAACAGATGACGGAGGAGCCGCAGATGCCTTCGGGGGGTAGGGTGTACCGGGCCTGGCTGCTGGTGGGCAGACTGTCTGTTGGCGCCCAGACTCCGGCCTCCACTTCCTGGCCCACTGTTCAGAGGGAGATCTCCAGAGCACATCTGCCACCCGTCTGCCTGAGATCATGTCATCTCCAGGAGGCGGTGGGGGATTCAGTGCGCAACATTTAGTGAAAGAGAGGGCCTGGACAGCACGCGTTTCGATGGCATCGGGTCACCCGACTAGCAAGGGCGAGTGCATGTGATTTGAACAAGTGTGCACTATCAGATATGCATGATACACATGTGTGTGCATCTGGTGTGTTGTATCTTGTGTGTGCATCAGGTGAATTTTCTGAATGCTGTGCTGAGGCGCTTGTGTGACAGGCAAGATGTATTCATCAATCTGGGAGTGTTCTGTTTTTAGGTCTCGCCTAGCGACGTAGCGCATGCGCTGCTCGCCTTGGCGAGATCTATTGTCGTCGGTTTGTCGGCGGAAGGGGGACAGAACATGTGCACGAGCATGGCTGGCAACGTTAGCACAAGGGACAGCAGATGTGCGCGAATGGAGGACGGCTCGGCTCCCTCAATGCGCGCATGGCGTGCTTTCGACGCGTACGGCAAGGCTCCCTCAATGCGTGCATGGCATGCTTTCGACGCATACGGCAAGGCTCCCTCAACGCGCACATGGCTGGGCTTTCGCTTTTCTCCTGAACACAGACATGGCCTCCGAGACTAAGTGGCAAGTAAGGGCTCATTCCTTCTAGGCTTATTAATGCATACAGTCAGTTTTTCAACAGTCCGGGAAACTAACGTAGTCTCATAAGAGAGTCTGGAAATCACAGGCCCTCAATCATTTAAGACCTTTTTGGCGCAAAGGGAAACATGATATTTTCACCCATGGTTCACAAACAGCAGACCACTCAAATCAACGTTCACCACTGAGAACACTGGGACTGGCGATGCGCGTGTACATGCAGGTTGCATTGAAGCTGCCTTTTTTTGGGATGCGTTGAGTTTAAATTCAATTTATTGTTTAAAGTTCGAATTCGCTGTTGGCCCAATTTCTCAGTCCACGTCCCCCACGCTTTGTACCTCTCTGCAGTGTGGCAGGGTTGCAGGTCCGTGCAACGCTGTGGCTTCACGCCTTTCCGCCTTTTGTGATATCACAGCCATGCGTCATAAAACCATTCAGAGGTTCTGGCCCATAGCTTTCACAACAGCTCTTTCAGACCACCCTGCAGCCATCTGGGGTGTCAAAGGAACATCTGTAGTGTAACAGTACCACCCCAGAGGTTCACTCAAACTGTGAATAGAATTTGGCAAAAACAAAATAATTAGTTCTGTCACGACTTTCTTCCTCGACTGTTGCTAAAATTGTCTAATGTAATTGATGTACACCCAATCGAAACACCATACATTGTCAAAATTACCTGCGCTCTATGTTGTGTGTTCATTTATAATTGCTGCTTGCAGTATTGAAACCCCTTTAGGATATCCCCTCTTATCCCTGATAAAAATGCACACACAAAACTGTCAACGTCAAGCGCCACAACAAGTAATTCTATTCTTGCGTTACGTTTGCAATTTCTAAGCACGTTCTAAGCACGTTTTGGGCAATTCTGGTCTTGCCGCTTATCTCCTGCAGCTGGCATTGGCAACATTTTCAGCTTCTCACTTTTATCTCTCAGCTACTAAATTCCATTATCGACAAAAAGACCTGGTGTACTGCCCCCCTTTATGGTTCTGGTGACTTGTGGCACCCCAAGGATTTTCCTGAGCTTCCACCATCCATCAGCTGCATGTATATAAAGGCAAGGCTTCACCACAGTTAAGTCTTGTAGGCTATGCTTTCATGGTTACCCCCACTTTCCAGTATGTTTTTTCAAGATGGCTCCCCGCCATGTATTTTGGACATGGCTCCCTGCCCATATTTGTTATTGGCTTGTGTCATTGTCCTTTGTAAATGCTGGCTTCTTAGTAGGCTTGTCAGTCCCTCTTTAGTACTGCCTTGTCTTCATTTGTAACCAACCTCCCATGAGAACTGGCCATTTTACTTCGGTTGTTACATGGTTTGTCTTTTTTAGTCTGTAAACACTATTTTCTTTAATGTCTTTCTCCTACTGTAGGTACGACGTTCCTTTCCTGCAACATTCAGCTCGTCATGCGTGTTTTAATTTTCCGAGCAGCTGAGACAACGGCGGCTGCTTCTTTGAATAGGTCTCGCATTTACAAGAGTTTGAGCTATTGGCATTGTAAATGGCAATGGATTTTATTTATGTTTTAATTAGCATACCAGATAAATAAAAGGCATTGTCATTTACAATGCCAATAGCTTAAACTCTCGCAAATGCAAGACCTATTGCATTGCAAATGCTTGTTGGTATTTGTGTGCATCTACTGTGTGAATGTCTTGTTTGCACATTGTATGGGTTTTGTGTGTGTATGTGCGAGGTGCCTATTATACTGAGTGTGCTTTTTGTGAATTTCACGTGAGCATGCTGTGTTTGTACATTGCGCTTCCGAGAGTGTGCAGGTGTGAGTGTGGAATGCGGTTGATAACGTGATGAGCACTGGGTGTGGATCTGTTTGGGGTGTATGTGCGTGCCACTGAAGTGGTGTGGATCTGCTCTGCTATGGTGTGTGTACTGGACATTGCTTGTGCCGTTGGTGTTCGTGCACTAAGTGGAAAGTGCTTTTTTGTGTGGTGTGGGTGATGGGGTGATGTGTGAATCTTTCTTTTTGGTCTGGCATATGTTGGCGTGTAGCTGGTCTAGATGGTCCAAGTTAGTCCTGATGGTGTGTGTTTATTACTATAAGGTGAAAAGGAATTGTCAGTGTGATATACTGGGTATGTGAATGAGTGTGTTTTGTGTGCATTCATGAGGGTGTATGTGTTTGAGTGTCTCCGTGTATGTTGTTGTTTGTTTGTATGGTTTGTGTTGGCGTGTTTCCGGTGTCAGGGCTGCACGTAACATGCGAGTGGGGTGCTTATCATGTTTTTTTCAATTAGTTTTATGCCTGATGTATGCATCTGGTGTGTTGTGTGGTTCTCCCTTACTGCTGCAAACATGGTTATGTGAGTGTGGTATTCACACTGTGTTTGTGACAATGTTGTACCGCGATCGTACTATCAAGGGAAATGGAAATATCGCTATGTCACATAAACAACCGAGGAACATTTGAGTGGAAACAGAGGTCTCACTTGTATGTCACTACAGCAGCTGCATGTTTATGCGGTGCGGAACCAGGACCAGGACCAGGACCAGGCCCCCTATAACCAGCTGTCCCAGTCCGCAGCACTGTGGTGGTATCCGGGCCCTCGTGGCGGCGCAACTGTGGGTAATAAATTGCTGAGGTCCGTCTGTGTTTGGACAGTGAGTGGTGGGCGGGCAGGGGGGCTGCAAGATCACGCTGGATGGGCTCCTGTTAAACGCTGAGCCGGCCCAGAGCAGCAGCCCCATAGTGTCCGGTTACAGAAATCAATAAGTTCCCCATGTGTTCATCTTAACACTCCATGAACCGCTTCCATATGGACGAGGATCTCGTTAGCACCCCCGGGGCACGCTCCGCCTTCTGACCCCTGAGTCCCAGCGCTAGGCCTCCAAGCAAACACCCGCTCACAGCATAAGTTGACCAAGATTAAACCGCGCATTTCATAATGCACCGAATACACTTCTTTAAATATAGAAGAGGGGCACGTGCTGGCCGAATTAGAGTCAAAATGTAAAGGGACTTCCAGGCCAATCAGGATGGACCACGACATTTATAGCGCCCAGCCTGTTTCTAAGCACCAAGTTTTTATTGTCAGATAATAGACCCGAGGTACAGGGAGAACGTGTTTTCCTGCTTCTATATATAGTATTTTATTTCGCTACTGAATCACAGCCTCCACACACCCACTGTTGCTCATCCTTTCACTGCTCTCAAGATGCCCAGCCCCTTCTGTTTCAGGCTATAGTGCTCCTTGAAGCCGCAGAGCCCCGCACGACGCACATTACCAGAACACAAAACGTCATTATAAGCCTTGTGCAGGTGTGTGTTTGAGACAACCGGAGGCGTCTCTTAGACGCTTTGTCAGGAGGTGTTAAAGTTGAGAGCAGAATGTGCTGAAGTTTTCAGCACCCCCTCCCGACGGCAGGTGCCCAGTTCACTGGAGCGGCCCACCCTGGCGCAGAAGGCACAAAGAGGCTTTCCGCGTCCTAATGAGGAGCTGTCCCCGCATCAGCAAAGACCTGCTAATTGCCTAGGCACGGGCTGTGGTAATTGCCTTCACTGCCAAAGTGGAGATTGTTGTCATATTAAACAAGCTGCAACCGCGGCCGCAAAGAAATGTCAGGAAGGCAGCTGGCAACCGGCCGCGCTGCTGCTCGCTCCCGTGGACCCTAGGCCAGGGGACAGAGAAGGCGAGACATGCACCCGCCTTGGGCCAATTGCGTGCTGTCTTTCTTAGAAAGACGCATGCAAAGCCCAGTAGCAGGACATAAACAAGCATTGGCATAGCCAATAGGTCTCGACTTCGGGACCTTATAAGTGTTTAGCCATGCAGCACATTATCCTGTTTGTTAGACCTGGCACCTTGGCGTGGGTCTCCCTTCCATTTTTCGCTGTTGCCTCATGTGTTTTTGCTGGTGTTAGTTGCTCAGGGCACTGTACCACTGCTGTCCAGTGCCACAGTGCAAGTGCTCCCTATTGTAAATTGATGTATGATTTGTGATAACATGATTGGTTGGTTTGGTTTACCTGTCAGACCCTAGTACAGTGCACCAGGAGTGCCCAGGGCTGGTAAATCCAAATACTGCTGGTGGGCTTGCAGCACTGGTTGTGCCACCCACAAAAGCAGCCTGTAAAAGTGTGTCTAAGGTCTGCCATTGCAGAGCCTGCGTGCAGTCTGGTACTGTCATGCTGACTGGGCAAGTGCACCCACTTGCCAGTCACTAAACCTTCCCTTTTCTTCATATCAGACAGCCCTATGGTAGGCCCAAGGGCAGGGTGCATTGTAAGGATGAGGTAGGACATGCCCTGGCGTGTGTGGCATGTTCTAATAGCGAATTACAGCCATATATGAACAGAGTGGTGAGCTATTTGCAGGAGTTTCCATCCGATGCACCAGCCCTGGCAGGAGATAGGGTTCCCACTTTACTTTTTGCAGACGATACATTGCTTATCTCTAAAACGCCAGTAGGGCTCCAAAAGCTCCTAGACAGATTTTATACTTTTTGCGAATCTAGGGGCTTGATTGTGAACACCTCTAAAACTAAGCTTATGGCGTTTAATCCTTATAAGCCGTATAGAGATAATTTTAGCTTAGATGGAACACGCTTGGATAAAGTCCCAATGTTCGACTATTTGGGAATAAGATTAGATGATAAAATGCAATGGAGGCATCACGTTGACAAAATGCTCCTAAACCATAAGTGTGTCACGGGCATACTAATTAAAGAACATCGCACATCGTTGAGCAGACTTGTGGCTCCTGCCCTTACAATCTATGCAGCTAAAGCGGCCAGTTCAGCTCTTTATGGAGCCGAACTGTGGGGTTTTGAGAATACTGAAAGCATTTGCAGGTCTGAACAGAAGTTTTTAAGAGATTTAGTGACGTTACCCAGAAGTGTGCCATTGAAACCGCTGTTAAAAGATATGGGTAGGCACTCTTTTAAAGATTTAGCGAGGCTACGACCCCTGTTATTTTGGGCCCGCTTATGTCGGACCCCTGAACTAACCAACTATGCTGGCGCGTTTATAGAAATCATGGCTCTAGATGTAAACCAAAGAATTAGCTGGCTAGTTAATCTTAAAAAATCTCTTGTTGCATTAGGCTTCAAGGAGGTATGGGACATGCAAACCACTCCTAGTAAGGCTGATCTCAAAAGACGCTATTGGGCTTGGGATGATGCCCAAGAGCATAATAACCTAAGAGCAGGGAGGATGACGGAAGAGTTTTATCTCCATAAGCAACACACATTTTTAGAACCGTATCTAGATTAAAAAAAAAAACACCACGTGATAGAGCGCTCTATATCCAGTTCAGGGTAGGTTCATTGCCGGTCAGAGAGCTAACCGTGAAATGGAGCACCCCACACCAGAGGCCTTTAGGGTGCCGCTGTTGTAAAGCACTGACAGAGAGCATAGTCCACCTTTTGTTTGCCTGCCCTGCTTACAAAAGTGCGAGAAAGAAATGGCTTAAACCCATCTGCAGAGAGTTGAGTACGCACGAATGTTGCACTGCTTTACGTATCTTAAAGGCTGACCCGCAGACTCTCTTTGCTTGTGGTGTAGCCAAATATCTTGGCTGTGCTTGGATTGTAAGGTTCAAATTTTTGCGTGAAGACTTGCAATGAATTATGTTCATATTTCTAGTCTTACGATTTGCACACGATATATTGCACTGCCACTTTATTCCCGGGAAACAAACCAAGAATAATTTAAAGGGGAAAAAGGCCTCTATGTGTAGAAGGGCTTGAAATGAACTTTGTAAATATTGACCCAAGATTAGATTATTTTTGCCACAACTATATTATCTAATATTGTGGCCAATTAGAATTTGATGAATTTAATGTCTGATTGTATTTTATATTTTGCAAATTGATGTTTTAACTTTTTATGGTTCATATAAATTGAAGGATGTAATCATGGAAATGCTTTTAAGATATTGGATATCGAAATAAAGCTATTTTTGATTTGATTTGAATTACAGCCATTTTCGTGTTTCACTATTGCAAGGCTACCTGTTCTCCATAGGCCAGAATGGGTAATTTAATTATTACATCTTAGAATCTTAACTGACTCAGAGAACATGGTAGAAATTCGAATTTAGTATGCCTGACCTCAGAATGATAAAATACATCTTTTAGTGAAGTTGGTTTTAACATTCTGTGTTTGAAAATGCCACTTTTAGAAAGTAGGCATTTTCTTGTCTAACCATTCAAACCTGCCTCTGCTAGGCTGTGTATTCCCTGTCTGGAGTTTGAGTGACAGGGCTGAGGAATTCCAGGAGACAGGGTGAGGTGTCCCAGTGGTGAATAGAGAGATCTGCATCTAGATGGGTGGGAGGAGTTGCACCTGGGACCTGAATTGGGCTGTGCCTTCCCTCCATAATGCTGGCTCCACCTCCTGTGGTGCGTCTGATGTCTCTGCCCTGCACTCTGAAAGGAAAGAAGGAGTCAGGTAAACAAAGTGCTCCAGGACTGACCAGAACCGGTTTGAACAAGGCAAAGGCCCCTCTGCCCTCAGAGGACAAAGGATTTTGGGGTATTAGTATTGGGATCCTGATCCCAAGAATTTAGATCACTTTGGGAAAACAAGAAGAACACTCTGCTGAGGAGAGGAACCAAGAAGAAGCTGAGGAGGAACTATCCCTGAAACTGGGGGATTGGCCTGCAGTGGTTGCCTACTGCCAAAGAGAGGAGAAAGGAACTGTGTGTGTACTTTTGCTCAACTTGTGAAGGATCTCCAAGGGTTTTGGAAAAGAGCTTGCCTCCTGCTGAAGTCTCAGGAACAACAGACTTCACCCCCCAGCTCCCCCGAGTTCTTTGGAAGTGCCTGCTGCTGTTGTTGGGCCTTCTGAGGGACTGCATGTCGCAGGGAGCTGGAAGCACGACTCAAGAAGGAGAAGGGTGCCACCGTCGAAGCTGTTGTCGTCCCATCGCGTAAAGTGTGTCGCTGCTGCAGCTGTCGCATCGACCGGAAGCGTCTCGCATCATCCAGGAAGCGTCTCGCAACCACAGAGAAGCGTGCCGCCGTCGGAGCTGTTGTTGTCGCATCCCGTAAAGGGGTGTCGCCGCTGCAGCATCGCATCGAGCGGAAGCGTCTCGCAACGTCGGAGAAGAGTGCCGCTGCCAAAGGCCGCTGTCGTCGCATCGCGTAAAGGGTGTTGCCGCTGCAGCTGAAGCATCAAATTGAGTCTTCTCGCAACATCGGAGAAGCGTGCCGCATCTGGAAGATCTTCACGTCTTTATTTCTTTGCACCAAAATCTTCAACGCATTAACATTGTTGCAACACTTTCGTTGCCCTGCGTGTCGCATCTGAAAAGGTACATTGACTTAAAGTATCGCATTTAAGAACTAAAGAGAACTAAGCAAAATTCTACTATCTAAAGTAACAGTATTGTGTATTTTTGTCGTTTAATGGTCTTGTGGTAACTCTATATAAAGAATACTTATTTTTTATATAAAACCTGTGTGGTGTCCATCTGTAGTGTTGTCACTTGATTACTGTATGTGTTCACAAATGCTTTACACACTGCCTCTGAGATAAGCCTGTCTGCTTGTACCAAGCTACCAAGGGGGTGAGCAGGGGTTATTTTAGGAGTGTACCCCCTTACCCTGACTAGAGGCGAGGGTCCCTATTTGTCACAAGTGCATATCTGTGCCAACTAGAGACCCCCAAGACTAACACTGTTAATAATCTGGCCACACAATTTTACACCATATGATGTTTAAGGACGCAATCCCTGTGTGTCATGGACAGAAACATGCTTTGTAATGTACCGTGGTAACACTGGGCTGCAGATGTCAGTGCAGACTATCAGTCTATGCAGTTCGACCAGTGTTAAAAAAACATATCTTCCACTCACATGGTAAAATGCAGGCCTGTGCAAATGGTGGTAACACATCATACTGTAAGTACACCAGCCAGAACATGTGAAGTTTTCTAGAAGAATCCCCCACCAGGGACCTGTCAAGAGCTTCCCCCATTGCTTAATGAGCTAACAACTCACTAGTGGAACACACTCGGCTCACCTCCTGATTTAGGTGTGTGCCAAACCAGGGCCCCTGGAACTGTGCGGCAGGGTACGGCCAAATTATGCGGCAGAGTTGACTAAATTAAGTGGCAAGAAATAGCAAATTATGTGGCATCATCCGGCACATTTTCTGATAGGATTATTTCATTTTTCTGTCTTTTTTTACACTTGTTAAGTCTGTCTGGACTTAGTTTGCACCTACTTAGTACCAGTTTAACACCCAGACCCTGATCATACCTTTAACAAAACCAATACACACTGTGTTGGGAGTAAAAAGCCGCAGTTTAATAAACAATTCAATTCTCATAGCCCCCTCGCAGGCGGCATGGCAAAGATGTATTCACATGAGGTGCTGGCCATGAAGTAAGTAATGTTTTTTTCAGTCCAAGTTCCTGAACCCTATAATGGGCTGACGTAGCTACTGCCCCTTTAAACACCAATTGCCCCTTGCCTTTTTCCCTCAACAGCACATCCACAGCCCCCCACAAACCTTTTAGAGCAAGGCGATTAAACATGCCACGTCGCCACCCACACAACACTGCATGCAGCTGCATAATTGGTAATAATGCGGCTCAACGAGGCAGCCTTATTAGGCCGGGCAACAGAGCAGAATGCAATAAACAGCAAGTGATTTTGCGCTACATTAATACAGATAATGCGCTAAACTAATATATTCCACCCAGCAGCTGTGCAGCGCCAACTATGACTGTGCAGCGCATTGCAGACTGTTTTTTAGCAGTTTTATAAAGCGCAAACTCGACACGAAGGTATCAGAGTGCTTTACATGAGCACCAGGTGCTTTACAGATGGACGCATTCATTTTTAGGCACTGGGAGATTAAGTTATTTGTCCAGAATCACAGGATGTTTTGAGTCTCTAGCTCGACTCGAACCTGGTCCCCCAGATTAAAAGTTGGCCGCTCTAGCCATTAAGCCACACATTGCCAATGAGTGAGCAACTTGACTCCTCTTGGCGCCTGCCCCACATTTATTTTGGCACCCATCCCCTGAGAGTAAGAATGATAGCAGTTTGCTGTACACATGTTGGGAATAAGACATGACACCCCGTCACCGAAGATATAACGTTTTGGGCTGAAATGCTGCTGAAATTTGTGTTTACTGTTGCCCGGGATGAATACAACAGTCTGTAACACTAACATCAAATTGCAAGCAGAAAGAGGGTTCCGATTTGAGGGTACTCCAGACATACCACGTGGTGTAAAGGCGCTAGGCTACTGTCAGCGGTGCAGCTGCTGTTTGCAGTGGCGCTGTGCCCCCAGAGCGTGAGGTGGCAGTGCACCCTGATCCTTTCTGTACTTTACTATCCAACTGGCGGGGGAGCAGCCTTTTCCTTGCGTATGGGCTATTGGCGTCCTTGCTACCCGTTGTCTGGGTTAAAGGTCACAGGGTACATGGAATCGGAATTGGAGGCCATGCCCTCTCATAAGCAGACATAGATATGACGTGCTTCTTGATTTTTCTTTTAAAATCAACAAAAAAAATTCTAACTCAGCAGAAAGGAAGGAGAAGGAATGACTGGAGCCAAGTAGGCCTGGTGTTAGTGGCAATGCAGCGATAAGCCCATGGCAGCAAGCAGCACAGACTATCAGTGTCACATATACAAGCCACGCACTTTGAAACCATTACGCCGGTCTGCCGTTAGTTAAATAAGTGGAGGAAAGAGCAAGACGCAGCTAAGAGAACGCATAATGTCTGCTGAGCTGAAACAAAGCAAAATTGCATACACAGTTTAAAGACCAAAGAGAGATGATGTGAGCTGATATAAACAAACATACAACAGCTCATGCCAAGAGAACAACAAACCCGCGCTAATTAGAAACATGATCCCAAACAGATGGCGCCCCTGCTCGTAACCGCATGCCGTAGGCCATGGGCGGATACATTTACTGGGAAAGGTGGGACATGCACCCGCCTTTGCCCAATTGCGTGCTGTCATTTTTGGGAAGATGCACGCAAAGCCCAATGGAAACAATGCCGGAAAAAAACACGCACAAGTGTGTGAAAAGTCCACAGTGATTCCAAGAGGTCGTTTTCCTAGAGCAGCGCATGTGCGCAACGCTAGGCTTGACCTAAAAAGTGGTGTTTTACATGGCAACAAATGATGGTACCAAAAAGATCAATAGCCATTGCAGAATGTAGAATTCCATGACACCTACAAGAAAGACTGAATCCGTCACCCTTCATATTAACCTTCCAGGTTGCATGGGAATGACTCCTTAGGTGTTTGAGTATGGAAAATATGAAATTTTGATTTTGTCCTCTGTCAGACAAATTACAACAAATGTATTTTGAGTGTAAATGGACTGTCTGTAACCACTGTGATCGCAGGCAGGCTTATAAGGCGCCATAGATTGGAAAGCTCAAATGAAGGAGCTTTGGTGACATATGAGGACAGTGATGTAATCTAGCATTCCTATGTGTGCTATCTGCACAAATGTATTGCAAATTTGGTAAAGAAGACACATAACACAAGAAAGTTGCCTAAAAAATTGTGATTGGAATAAAGAATGTGAAGGCGAATTTAATGATATTAAGAATTGCTTAGCTAAAGCACCCAAATTGAATGGGTACATTACAGACAAAGAGGTTATAGTTGTGACAGTAAAGTTACTAGACCTTTTGAACTAGCATCAATTACAGAAACAAGGTAGTCTTGAAGTAACCACAGCGTTTGCTTTCAGGTCTGGTCACAGTTCAGAGATAAACGATTCTGTGATTGAGAAAGAGGTACCTGCTGTACATTGGATCAATTTAAAAATTCCTTTTTTGGGGGGGGGGGTACTAGATTTCGGATGTGCAATGATCACAAACCAATGAAAGAAATATTCACCAGAAAAGTTTTAAAGGCGTGTCTAGTAGAATCAAGAGATGGATTATAAATTTGCGAGAGTACACCTTTGAAGTTGATTATATCCCTGGCACCAACAACAAAGCAGTAGACTTTTATCTACATTTGTTGATGAAACTAGTTGTCAGGAAGAAGTGATTGCAAAGTTAGAAGAACAGGCTTTGGAAATGGTTTGTGTAATCACAAGAGGAATAGTAACTGAAGCCGAGTGAAAAAAATTCTTAGAAAAATATCCTGTACTAGAAAGAGTTATCAAAACGATAAAGAAAGGATGGAAACAAGAAAAGGATGCTTGGGAACATAATAGATCATTTTGGATGATCAGAGAGGACTAGTCTGAGCCAGATGGTTATTTATTTTGAGGTGCTAAATTAATCCTTCCTAAGATCTTGAGGGAGCAATTAATTGAATTAGCCCATGAGGGTCACTTTGGGATGAGTAACACTAAATTGAGACTGAGACAAGATTTTTAGTGGCCTGGTGTGGGTATTTTAGTGAAGCACAGAGGGAGAGATTGTATGGAGTGTAAAAATAGTGATAAGATATTACATACATTCAAACCACCACTGTACTATCTTCTGGTCCACGGAAAGAGGTAACAATCAACATTATTGGTCCAATATCAAGTGAAAGCAGTACTCTTCATTGGATTGTTTTGGTTGATTTATTTGCTCATTGGCCTAAAGTTAAATGTGCAAAAGATATTAGCATTTGTTATGTTGTGACATCTTTTTAAAGAGTTATTTCTCAGGGAAGGTTTTCCCAACTCTATTTTTAATTAATAATGGTTTACAGATCTGCTCTAAGGAGATGTTATCTTTTCTAAAGAACTATGGTATTGAACATTGCTTATGTGCATTATATCATCCAGAAACAAAATGGTGTTATTGAAGAATTCAACAAAACTATCAAACTATCCACTCAATTAACTAGAGCAAATGGTTTGCTATGGAAGGATGAGCAAAGAAAACACTAGCTGCACGCTGACTGACTCATCATCAAGCCCTATAAAAAAACTCCATTTCAATTGTATAGAGGCAGAAGGCCTAATATCAAACTAGCTCCAGCATGGATGAAATGGCTAAATGTTTGGGTAAAAATAGACACAAATGAGGCTTGGAGAAGCAAAGAACTGTACTTGCAAACATAACGCAAAGAAAGTTATGATGACAGGAACAAGACTGGTTTAGCAAATATCAAAGTAGGTGACTGTCAAAGCACCCACTAGATGCGAGAAATGGTTAAAGTACACAAACCCATGAGAGTGTTGAAGCGGTTTCGTAATGCGATCAAAACGCATGATGGAAGAATCTCGAATTTGGGAAGAGTAGTTAGGTACACTTAACAATATGGATGTTCCCAATGAAAATAATACTTGTTGTGGCCAGTCAAGTTGGGGTGGAGGCCCGTCTGGTCGCACACTATAAAGATTCAGTGGTTGTGTTTCCTACCACAGGCCCCAGTACTATATACAGTATCTACACTATGCATAGATGAAGAGGAGGATCAGTAGGCAACCATGTGAGTACCTTGTCCTACCTTTCTAAGATGCTCTGAAAAATTACTTAGTAAAGTCAGATGAGGAACCTCTAATCCAGTATACCATTAAATCATCACTTCCAGACAAAACTTCAACCGATCATGCTGTAATTCATTGTGCTGCTTTTCAACATGGGGTGAGTCCGCCCATTGAACAAGCAAAGCATGATTTCCTCATTGAAACAGTGCCCAGAACTGAGAGAAAAGTCTATTATATTATAATATATATTATATAATATATATAATATATTATATTATATTTTTAACCCAAGTTAAAAACAGTCTTACAAAAACTGCTGACAATTTTACAAATCCAGTATGGACATAATATATGAATACTTAAAACAGAAACCAAATATAAAGCTGAGCCCCAGGTTCCACTTCATATTCAATTCCAGGTCTCTCCTGATTCTATGCTGATTCACAATGCTCTAAAAAGAGCCATCAATCAACCACCAGGTAAAGAAAACAAATACGGAAACATACTACAAGAAAAAAACACCTGCCTATGCGCTATGATACATATGGTCCCAGATAGGCTCCAAATGATATGGAAACAACAACACCAGGGCTGACAGACAAAATCAAGACATAATTACAAAAGAAAAATTGATTACAAAATTTCGGTTGATTTTATTATAATAATTCAGATATTTAGTCAATTTGTATCAATTTTCAAATAATAACTAGATAGATGCACAATACAAAACATATATATAGGTCCCACACAAGACAATTAGAACACTCAATCAAACCAACATTCATTCACAGTTCAACCACAAAATACTCATTTGCTCATCAACTACAACTACAATACATAATCATACATGGTGATTAAAAAGGAAATCAGAAATAGTCAGCAACCAAGGAAGGTAAAATATCATAGAGTCTCGTGTTTCCTCCCAGTCGTTGAGGGAGGCAGAGTCCAAACAAACACGAGGGAATAAACGCCAACGCGTGTTTCGGTGTCAAGCCCGGGGGGGGGGGGGGGGGGGGGGGGAGCACACCTTCATCAGGGCAATGGATGTATAGGTAGTGTGGGACCACCAAAAGCACATAATAGAAATAAAGTGCAAAGAGACAACTTAATCAACATATCCAGTTTGTAAATTCCTTAAATAACCATTTACAGCTATACAGAAGAACCTATTATAGGGTTTAATGAGATCAAAAATGGTTTTAGGGATAGAACCAATGTCAGGCATGGTGGAGTCCAGGAATAATTTATCAAATGAATAAATAACTATTTAAAATTCAAGACCATGGAATTGAGTGCACCAAACAGGCCAGAGAAACCTTAAACGGATATTAAGGGCAGCATATCAATACAGAATAGATACCAGCACATCACCCGTGAAACATATGAAAAATAAATAATAAAAACAAAGAAGCATATAGACAAGAAAATGAGTCAGAAGGCAGCCAGAAGGAGAGTGTATATACCTTGACTGTATATAAATGTCCAATTAGACCATTGGATAGAAAATATCAGGGCAGCGTTCGGCTCAATAGACAAATATCTAAAAAGTGAAGTAAAATATAATAATCAAAGAACAACCCTAGCGGTTGGGGTGGGAATGAATCTATCGGTATATCAAGTTAATCTTACCCAAGAGACTCGGAAAGAAGCCAGCTCCGCCTGGATCCTAGAGGAGGTGGACTTAAAAGACGATGCAGAGAAAGAAGATTCCCCGTGGTTTTAATTCAGCGGGTGAGCACATATGTTCATCCCTCGGGTGTTCAAGGATTTCTACACAGTGAGGAGAACAAAAGGTGAGAAGGTATAAAGGGATATAGCGAAAACGGAGGGATGCATTAGAGTTAAACAGAGGAGACCATAAGTTATATGTCAATAACAAAAATGGGGAAGGGAAAAAAGCAGCCAGTTTTCTGAGTGGGCTAAAGTCACTCAAGCAAGAATTGACACTAATCAAAGAAAACAAATACACTGATGGGGGGTGGGGCTGGGTGAGAGATACAAAGGTTGCAGCAACCTCGTGGTACTCTGTTAATTCCCAGGTATTCCTCAGTTAATAGTACTATTTCCAGGGGAGGAAACAGAGACCTCCAACCCTTTCCAGTACATTATTGAAAGAAGTGTGAAGAAATAGTTGCTGAGGACAAAAATTCATTTTCAGCACGGCATACGCTGGTCTCTGGATGCATGCTAGCAATTCAACAGCCGTCAGTTCACATCCCCATACCTGGCTCTGTATCTTTGGGTTTCTTGAAGTACAGCAATCCCCTTTATATCTGCCATACAACTGTATGCATTTTTTGGCACGCATGCTGATGAGGCCATTGAAATGAAAAAGGACTCCAAGTGGGCCAAGTCAACAGGTCCCCGTTTACCAGCAACGATTGTTCCATTATTGTCAACTAACACAGAGTCACACCACCCAGTCGACCAGCTTTTCAAGTCGTGCAGTCTTTTCGGCAGCAACTGCAATACTAAAACCCTCAATTTTTCACCATGTCAGTGGCCATCCAAAGTGGATTCCACTGGATCCAGTACTCACTCTAACCACACAGAAAGTTCTACTGCCATGCAAGTGTAGCACACTGAAATGACGTATAGACACTCAGCAAGTATACAGAATGTCAGTGAAGGGATTCAGATATCAGCAGAATTCGATGAGAGGGGTCAGTAGACTGAACTCTCCTTGCCACGGAGAAAAATGGTCTGATCATACTAATTATTTACGAAAAATCTGCAGTACTGATTCATGGGTCTCACCAAAGGCAGAGATAATAGACCAAAATCTACCATGAGGATATGTTTACATGCTTTGTGTGTCCCTCCTGGTCACAGAACAGGTTCTGGACACCACATTACCAGACAGAGGCCTATGCATCTGTGCCCACTATAGATCAGCTGGACTCCAGGGTCATACAAAGGTTCAGGATAGCAGTCTCATATGTAGTCATGCACTCAGGGTAGAGGTACACACCAATTTACCATGCAAACCACATTCCCATGCAAACACTTCGCGTCAAAGATAGGGAGCACATATGTCTAATTTCCAAGTTAGGGAACCCTGAACAATGTGAAGCAATGACTCTACATCAAAACCAGTTCGATTTAAAACCTGTGTACTAAAATCAGAAACTGAGAGGGACACATTCCCTGCTTCTGTCTCTATTTCTGCAAGAGATGTGGCATTGGGCTTTCAACCCCTCCTTCCATGGACCAACAGATAGAAAAAATGCCTACACTTCTGGCTACACCATTCTCGGTGGAATGCCTTGAGGATATACTGGTCAGGGATATTTTTTTTATTCGGCTCTTCCACCGACTTCACAGTGGTATGTAAAACGCAAAGTGTACCTAGGACTTAATTCTAGTTGCACCATCACAAGGCAGACAAGTATAGTACTCTCAGTTGCTCGAATTGTCTATAAAGCTCATTGAATTCCTCTACCACAGAGTGCGCAAGTATTCTTAAGAAAGCATGTCACAACACCGTACAGAACGTGGCCTCTGGGAGAGGGGGATGGAGCAGAAGAGATAGCACTTCCACCTCATTGGCTAAAATTTGGATTATTTCAAATTAGGTGGATGTGCTACTAAACGAAATCTGTGGTTAAGGTCTAGCGCCTATTTAAATCTGTTGATTGCTATTTAGAATTACCAGGGAATCCCAGCCCGGCGACAGGCAATGATTCAGGCATGTGAAAATATTAAAGATCTCAACATTTGGAGAGTTGGAGTTACAGGTAAGTAGCTCATTTCTTATCCCACCTACAGCCTCGCTGTTATCAACTTCAGATCTGAATATTGCACTGACAAGACTTATAGGTCCTGCATTTTGAGCCACTGCACTTATGTTCACTTCAGCCAATAACATCGAAAGTTACATTTTGTCAGCTGTCACCTCCCAACATAGACTTAGTGAACGTGAAGTTCTATCATTGGAAGAACCTTTCTTTCAGGTCCTCAAAGACAAAAATAGTCTTGCACACATAGCCATTAAACACACAGGAACAGATGCACACAAAAGCCAAAACGGGTATTTGTCTCACACACACACACAGGAACAGATGCACACAAAAGCCAAAACGGTTATTTGTCTCACACACACAGGAACAGATGCACAGAAAAGCCAAAATGATTATTTGTCACACACACACAATGTGTTTTTAATTTAATGTGTTTTAATTAACATATGAATTTTATGTATTAATATTGTTGGTATAATTGTTATTGATTTTATACAACAGTTTGCGATTTTAAGTGATTTAGTATCTTGTTTTTATGTTAGCTGTGATTTATAATGTCGTAGCAGGTTATTGGGTTTGTAGGGGGTTACGGTGGGAAGTTATTTAAATTGGACATATTTTTAAATTATTGCTAATTTGTTTTTTTATTGTACATTTCTTTAATGATTCATTATGTAAATGTTTTTAAGTGTTATAGTTTGATTTTAAAACTGACATTTGTATGTTTATTTTTAGTAATAGTAATTTATATTTAGGTAGTGGATTTTTGGGTATGTAGGGGTGTTGGGTGTGAAGTTAATTAGGTGATAATGTTTTTTAAATTATTGGTACGTTTTTAATTGTTCATTATTTAATTGATTGTTAATTATGTAAATAGTTTAATACAGATTTATTTAAGTTATATTTTAGTAGCAGGTTATTGGGTTTGTCGGGGTATTGGGTGGGAAGTTAATTAAGTTATGAGAATTCATCTAAAGGGGCCCTCCTTCCGAGGTAGGCACTTGTTACTATCTATGTATGCCGAAGACATGCTGTTATTAGTAAAAGACCCAGAGGTTCATCTGGCCCCACTGATCCAAGAGGTTTTGTGATTTGGCACTTATTCCAGTATTTCCATTAATTGGGCGAAATCTGACCTCTTTCTCTCAGTCAAATGTCTGGGTATATTTCTACATAGACAGTCTGCTGGTGCTGGTAGTCAGTCTTAATTATGGCCCAGTGCTGGATGGCTCAGCGAGTCAATGGATCTGTGGCTTCGGTTTCCTCTCTTGCTGCTGGTTAGATGGTGGGCTTCCCTAAACTACTCTGCTTAATCAAAAACATCCCCATACCCCTGAATAAACAGTTTTTCATTACACTACGCACTCTCACGTTATGGCTACTCCGGGGAAACAAACCAGCGAGAAATGCTTAGGATATGCTGGTCTTGCCATTTGATCATAGAGGATTCGATATCTCTGATCCCAAGATCTATTATATAGCGGCACAGTGTCAGTTTGCAAAATGTTGGTACAATCCTGATGCCCGCATTCCGTGTTTGATACCAGAGCGGGCTCAAACTGATGGAGTTCCACTGGCATCACTGTTACCCAAAGGCCTGCCTAGGCCACATAGGGAGATACACACAGGGGCCATTACCTGCTGGGCCTGTAAAGCATTGTGTTGCAAAGCCAGTATGGCTGATCTTTACTCCCTGGTCATTAAACTGCACTCAAATCCCATTCTCCCGTTCACGCCTGAGCATACGGTGCAAAATACGTTATCACAAGCGGCTCTGGTGGACCTGGGTCAAATATATATTAATTGCAATTGTCTTTCCCTAGAACAATTCCGCTCCTGAGGAAATGTGGCCACCTTAGACATATTTATATATGCTTGTTTACGGGACACAGTGAAAGTCACATGGCCAGAATTCCCACAGGAACCCCTTACATGTCCATCCCTGATACAGTAGTTAGAGAGGCCTGAGATCAGGCACCTTTCTGTCCAGCTGTGGAAGTGCTGCTCTAAACAGACAAGTACTGTGTATATGAACTACAGGCATAAGTTGTTACATTATAAAGTCCTTCATAGGTCTAATATCACCCCAGAAAAATAACATAGGCTCGACCCTACACTTCCACACAATTGCTGATGCTGCAGGCAAGACAATGTAGTTTTTTGCATCTGGCCTGGGAATGTCCCCCTATCCTAAATTACTGGCCTGAGGTCCTGGGGGGATTTCAGACACAATGCAACATACTATACAGACTAATCCACTAATAGCCCTGCTGGGATATGTTAAGGAAATTCTTTTCAGAGTCTGGTGCCTCACGGAGATGGCCCTATTTCTGGCCAAACGTAGTGCGACAATGACTTGGGGGCGTGTTGGAAGACCCACTGTTGCTCAGTGGTTAAGGGAAATGGCGATCTGTAATTAGTAAATTATTGCAACCATCCACATCACATTCCCCCCGATTTATAGGGACCATACAACACCTATCTTCCATAGCTCCTGAGGCCTGGACGGCCCAGTCACAAGATGACTCAGAACAAGACACTGTGCCCCATACTATCCAGCCTCCCTGCAATAGTGATCCGGTTCGCTGGCCTACATGGTTTTGACTGTGCCCTAATGTATGAATGGAAAACATTTTGCTTTTCTATGTTTTTACGGATGCCAGTCACATACACATGAAATGGTTTCTTTATGCATGGCAAATCACCCTTTATTAAAGTGTAATCCTTCTATTTTTACCTCACAATACGAAAGCTTCCATTTGGTTTGGGCAAACTCGAGATTGCCTTTAATGAGTCAGGCTCAGCAATGGGAACATCTTATTTGAGCCATTTTGACATCCATGGGACGAAATGCAGCAGAAACCTTCCTTCCTCTCGTTAAGTCAAAGCGAGACCATTCAGTGAACAAATGAGAAATGGGTCCATAAAACCACATAATCGTCTTCACAGCACTTGTTGCAACACAGTTGTCGGGCCGTGCCCAATGTATACAACCTGCAAACCTATTCATGTGCTTAACAAGACCTTTGGTTTGGGGGTTGTACAGTGGGCTTTGAGATGTTCTACCCCACTAATTTTGCAAAATTCTTCACCTTGTGCACTCTCAACTTGCAACCCAATGCCTGAGACGAGGGTCTCAGGGAACCGTTCTCTAAGGAAAACATCCTTCAAATTCAGTTACAGCCTTGACATTAGGTTCACCTATGAACTTGAACTCACGCCACTTTAAGTAGCAATCAGCAATGACTAATACAAAATGTCAGTGATGAGGTAACAAGTTAAAGGGACCCATCAATTTACCTCCAAGGCTCAGATGGTATATCAATTGGCATCAAAGAAAGGGTCGAAAGTTTTAGACTTTCATCATTCTTCAAATGGATCACACGGTTCCTCACCGTTTCATCAATGTCCCTTGCTATTTGTGGGCCACCAAAACATCTACTGAACCCTTCGCTTGGGATTAAACCCACCTGCCCTTCTTGCGCACTGTCCTGCAAACCATGGCTAAGACAAGCAGGTTGAACTAATTTCTCCATCCTCAAAACTAAACTTTCTTCTGTAGATTGTCGCTTAGCTATTTTTGCAAAAGGTTGGAGACTTAAGTATAGAATTTTTTCTTTAGGCTACCCGTCTTTGACAAAAAGTTGTACCTGCTCTAACAAATCTTCTTCAGATGTTGCACTCCTCTATTCTGCTTCAGAGAAAACACACACTCTTTCGATCTCAACAGCTACCAAAAGATCATCAATAGCGCCCATAATCGCATATATCTGAGATCATCTTACAACTTATTATTGATGAGAAATCTAGACAGGTAGTCTAAATTAGCATTCTTACCTCCGGATATATGCACTATATCAAACTGGAATTGAAGGAGTTTTGTGGAGAGCTTCGCAACCATGGAAATACTATTCAGATTTTTACCACTGAGAATATATGTCAATCGTTTACAGTCTTTTTTATGGCTCACCACATTCAAAATGTTTCACTGACTGAGTAGTGACACTCAGTACTCTTAAGAACTCTAGATGAAAGGCAATGGTGAATTATTTGTTCCCTTTCTTCTGGGTAAGAAAGTTGGCCAACCCATAGTCACCTGCATTAACTTTCATCCCACAAAAATAAAACATTTCCTTTCAAAAGATTTCTGATAGGCCTAATCCTTTATGCATACTCTGGGATAAAGCAAAAATCAAATTCACTTAGGCCTAAAAAGGATTTAACTCCATTCTTGTCAATAGGTGGGGATGCATTAGGAATTACATTAAACAATCAAGGCCTTGGCTTAATGCCCTCACAGGAGACCAAATGGCCCAGAAATACTGCCTTATTCTTCAAGAACTCACATTTCTCTAGCTTCAAAACCGCCTCATGATCTTGAAAGAATGTTAAAACTTGCTTCAAAATTCGATCATGCACATTAGGTTTAGGATCGAAAAATCACTATGGCATCCTGAGTATCACCCCTGAGCATGTTAAACATGAACATAATATGATGATAACAGCTGAAGTAGTAGAAGCCAGCCACAAAGATATCTTGACTCAGGGTCAAGTTCAACTTCGTGGTAGGTAGACGGCAGGTCGCACTTTGAAACCACCTGGTACCTGCAACAAAAGCCCACAACTCTGCAGCCTAATTTTGATTGATTCACACCCTTTGCTAAAAATGACAAAGATCCACACATACGCTCACTTCACCATTCCATTTGCATGCTACTAATAAACATTACAACCAAAGCGACGTATCCACTGGTTCAATCTTACCACTGTCTCAGGGTGTCAGTAATTCCTTTTCTAAATCTTCCTTCACACTGAACGGTAACCCTCTTAACTTGTGTCCGACTGGGATGGTCCCTACTTTAATTTTGATTCTGTGGTTACATCCTTTTATTTTGCTCAGCTCTCCAGAAAATACTTTAGGAAATTCACATGCCAATTCTTTAACCGCCTCATTACTTCTAATGACTAAAACCTGTTCTGCGGATCCTGGCTTCAATACCATCCCAAATAAATCTTGGTGCAACCATCCAAGAATGCTGATACACTTGGCAGCTACATACACCTTGCCCTCAAGTGATCTCACTTGAATTCAAGTATATCTTCAAAAAATCCACAAACTTAATTTTTAGCCCTACATACGACACAGGTATACTGTCCAGTGGGAGTAGTTGTGGAATTCGCAATATACTTGTAAAAAGTTCCTGGGTGATCATAGTGATTCTCACACCCGAGTCAACCAAAAGATGTGGGTTACAATTCTTTAACATTGTTAGTGATGATCATATCAGGAAAGGGGATCCCTCTGATAGCGTTGACCCGTATATTGATCCAAACAGATGAACATCATAAACATCCTCTTCCATCTTCACTTCATCATTAATCTTGCTCTTGTTGTCAGGCACATAGGCAACGTTTCCACAAATGTGTTTAGCACTCTCACACTCTGGCAAAATGACTAAGCTTATTGCATATCCTGCAGACAAAATTCCTTGCAGGACAAAGCTTCCCCTTTTTGCACGAGATCCTTTGCCACATCTAATGCAGATATTAGTCTGTTTACAAATGTTTTTGTATCATCTTGCCACATTTTCCTACCACTGTCCACATGGGGCCGAACAGGAGCTATAAGTTCAAGAATTTTGTCATCAAGTTCCTTAGCAGAGATTTGTGAAGTGTGTATGCTCTTTGCAGTTCTGATAGTTCCACGTAATATAAGGTTGCTCATTGGAAGGAGTTTCTGGTGAATGCCATCATCACTGCAATGACTGATAAATTGGACTTGGACTAATGGATCACTAAAATATTCAAGCTGGCTTTCAGCAACTAGTTTACGAAGTAAAGTTATGTGTGCCAACATCTTCCGGTCTATGTCCTATCTTGGAACATTTGTGTCTTGAGACAACCAAACTAGACTGGACATCAAATCTAATCTAGAGTTTTTTTTATAGCTTCCTGGTATCTATCTATTGCTTCTCCCCCATCAAGAACCAAATCTTGCTTATTTTTTTAAGTCTATCTTCCTTTGAACCCCAAAAAATGTGAAAGGTTAATATTTTTCTTTCTGCCTTGAAATTAGATGTACCTTTTTCTCCAAGATAAGTCTCAAAGCAGTCAAACCATAGTCTCCGTGCAATTGGTGGGTCACCAGCAGATTCAAGGAATGGTTTTCATGGATTTACAGCTTGCATGGTGATGCCTGATGATGTAGGTAAAATACTGTGTTGATGTGAACGTTTCCATAATAACAGAAAAGTAAAAAAGTGTAATACGTAAAAGCTGTGTTAAAGCTTACAGTGTGGTTGCACGCATGATCTTTTGAGTGTTTTCAGAAACAAAATTATAGACAAAAATGGCCTGAAAACAACATCAGAATATATATGATTTATATCAGGAGAAATAGCCAGAGAGCAACAAACAGAGTAAAAATGTATATAAGGTAATCCTACAAGGTGTGTTTGTCACCACGGAGGTTTTATCTTGGAGGTCCACAGATCAGTGATAATGTTAAAAAATTGTCACAGGGTTTGTGCAGTACCTTGCACTCTAATGTGAAGACATGCGCAACCCCACTCAAAACTTGGTCATGGGGGGAACGGGTCACTTTGCCCAGTATGCTGCTCAAGAATATTGTGAATTTGCTTTACCTTCAAAAATATATATATATGCCTACCACTCTGAATCGTGATATCCCTCCTTTCAGTGCGCCAGGCATGAACGACGATCAGCAGTGAGGACTAGGAGAGATCACAGTTGGAGTGCGCGGGTGAACAAGTTACTTACCTTTGGTAACCATATATCTGTAAGAGACATAGATTAGTTATAGATTCCTTACCTTAGAATTACCCACAGGGGTCAGACTGGATCCAGAATTTTTTTTCGGCAAGAGTACCGCTGCGCGTTGAAATGTGGCGTCGGTCGGCTCCGCGTTCGTTATCGGCATCGTGGTTGCCAGGATGACGTTGTGGTTGCTACTTAGACGCCGCCCTCGCGCGCTGGATGGGTGGGGCGGTAAGGAATCTATAACTAATCTATGGCGCGTAACCCCATTGGAGGCTCCTTTTTTGCCAAGGAATAGATAGTTTTGATGCACAAAACGACCCATCTCAAAAATGTCCACTTGTGCACGGACCATTTCTAGATGCAAGTGCACGTTTTGGATCCAGACGGTGGAGCCTCTCTTTCTCTTTGGAAGGATGTGGAGGCAGAAAGAAGGTGGGCAAAGTGATGGTCTGTCCAATGTGGAAAGAAGTAACCACTTTGGGAAGGAAGGAAGGACGAGTTAGAAGGACAACCTTGTCCGGATGAACAGCTAGAAAAGGAGGTTTAGAAGAAAGAGCTTGGAGCTCACTCAACCTGCGCACAGATGTGATGGCCACCAGAAAGGCAGTTTTTAAAGTCTGAAGCCTGAGAGGACAGTTATGTAGCGGCTCAAAGGGAGCGCACATCAGATACGTAAGAACCAAGTTCAAGTCCCACTGGGGCATTACGAAGGGAACAGGAGGAAAAAGATGAGTAATGCCCTTAACCCCTTCGATGCTCATGACGGAACGGTTCCGTCATGAGCATCGGTTGAGCTGTGCTCATGACGGAACCGTTCCGTCATGACCATGCCCGCGCTAGAACCCTTCAGCACCGCGGGGGAATCCGCGCAGCGCTGAAGGGGTTAAGGAAGCAGTTTAGAACAGGGGACTTGAAAAGAGAAGGCTGATCAGGTAGCCTAAGAAAGGCTGAAATGGCCGAGAGGTAGCCCATGAGAGTGCCCAGAGCAGCGCCCTACTGGGCTAAGGAAAGAACGAACAAGAGAACCTCAGATAGAGGGGCAGAGAGGGGATCCACAGCCTTTGCTGCACACCATGCCACAAATTTGTTTCATCTACAGGCATATACCGTCTTAGTGGAGGGACACCTGGCTGCCAAGATAACATCACAGACTTCGGGAGGCAGGTCAAAAGCCGTCAACTGCCGCTGCTCAATCTCCAAGCAAGGAGGTGGTGACTGGACAGGTTCGGGTGGAGGACAGAAAATCCTCCCGAAGAGGCAGTATGACCGGGGGATCGATGGCCATGTGGAGCACTTCGGGATACCAGACTCTTCGCACCCAATCCGGAGCCACAAGAATGACTTGGACCCGGTTGCGCTTGATCTTCTTCAGCACTCTGGGCAGAAGTGGTATAGGCGGAAAGGCGTATAGATGACCGCAACTCCATTCACAACTAAAAGCGTCGCCTAGCGAGTGCCGCCCTGGAAATTCCAATGTGCAGAATTGCTGACACTGATCGCTCTCTTTGGTGGTGAATAGATCTAACCATGACTTTCCCCACTGCTGAAAGAGACCTTGCACCACCTCCGAGTGAAGACGCCAATCGTGATCCATCATGCACCTGCGGCTGAGTTCGTCCGTCCTGGCGATCAGTGAACCGGCCAGGTGTTGAACCACCAGGGATATGCCCTGATGTTCCAGCCATGTCCAGAGGCGGAGAGCTTCCTGACATAGTCCATGACCCCACCTCGCCCTGTTTGTTGCAGTACCACATGGCAGTAGTGTTGTCCGTGAACACCTGCACTACTCTTCCCCGGATAGAGGGAAGGAATGCTTTGAATGCAAGACTGATCGCCCGAAGCTCCAGAAGGTTGATGTGGAGCCCGGACGCCGCCAGAGACAAGAAGACTCTGATCTCCGCCTCCCTCATGTGGACGCCCCATCCCAGAAGCAATGCATCGGTCACAACTGTGAACTCTGGTTGGAGAAGGGAGAGGGACATGCCGCCGACCCAATCCTGGTTCGTGAGCCACCAATGCAATTGGTGTGCAGTGCCCCCCGAGATCTGGACACAATCAGGCAGGTTCCCTTGATGTTGTGCCCACTGCAACTTCAGGTCTCACTACAGAGCCCGCATATGCTATCTGGCATGGTCCACCAGCAGGATGCAGGAGGCCATTAAGCCCAGTAGCCCAAGGGTCATCCTGACCGAAACCCAGGATAGAGGCCGAAAGATCGGAATCATAGCCTGAATATGGCAGACTTGCTGTTCGGGAGGAGAGACCCGAAACTGCGTCGTGTCTAGAACCGCTCCGATGAAGAGGAGTTTCTGAGAAGAAGTCAGGTGCGACTTCCGCACGTTGATGGAGAACCCCAGCGAATGCAGGAGGTCGGCCATAGTCTGGAGGTGGGAGACGACAGCCTGGGGCGAGCCCGCCTTCAACAGCCAGTCGTCAAGATAGGGGAATACTGGAACTCCTGACTTTTTTTTTTTTTTTTTTTAGAATATGTTTATTAACATTTAAGAGCATGCGAAACACATTACAGTCAGCAATCAATACTGCCTTAAAACACCCACCTGAGCCGCATATCTAGTACAATCATACCCACTGGTACCCATTGTCATATTCACTGACTAATCACTCCCCCTAAAGGCCTCGCAGTATAGTCCCCAGTAGGTCCATCACCAAGTCTTCATGCGAGGACAGATTGCAGTCATATGAGTAATAGAGCCCTCGCTCAACGGGTCCAGTTCATGATCAAAATAACTCATCCTGAATCAATCAGCTATACTCTGCAATAACTCCCTCCCCCTCCCTCCACCCCCTTCCCACAACTCCTCCGGCATGACTCTTTGGCTGAATATATGGCCGGGTACTAAGTTCCTTGTAACGTACTCCGTATTCTATCCTAGTACAGGACCATGGAGAACCCAAGTGGGGCAGCGCCCAATCCCCCCGGCTCCCCTCTAATCCGATACAGTAGGGGATCGACTCTGTACCTCTCCATTCCCCGAGGCCCCATCCCCACTAGTGTCTGCAGCTTTTAATAGTACTGCCAGCGTCCCCCAAGCATGAGCTGCCTCCAATGCTCTATCACTATGCGCACGGGTGGCCGTCTGCAATCTAATAACCATTTCACAGTCTGCCCACCGGGAAAACTCTGCCCTCCACTTCTGTAACCTCGGCCCACGCTGCGCCTTCCAATTAGCAGTAATTTCCCGCTTGGCCAGCACCAGCCCTAGATCTATAAATCTATAAATTTACTGGTTAGTTTAGTCTTGGAAGTGTGAGGGAACCAATGTAACAAGCACGGACTTACGCCAAATTCGATCTCCCTGTCTGTGATAGTGCAGAGCAAGGACCACACCTCCCACCAGTAGTCCCTAATTCGAGGACAGCTCCACAGCATATGGAGAAGGTCAGCTCCCTCCACCCGACAACGGGGGCAGGACGCCGCGATCGTATGAAAATAGCGTTGGATTTTGACTGGAGTAAGATAGGCTCTATGCAAAATAAAGAATTGGATCTGTTGAAATCGAGCATTCCTGGAGCATTTCCAGGGACGCTCAAGCAACTCCCCCCAGATTTTATCAGGTATGTCCCTTTCTAGATCCTCCTCCCACCTCAGCTTCAGCTTGTCTAGAGGAGCCAGCCTTTCACAGGTCAGTCGACGATACAAACATGTGACCGCTTTAATGGTGCCCGCCGCCAGCACAACATATTGGCAGACCGTGGATGTCCGCGGTTCCGACAACCCTCCCTTCCATCGCCGCTGAATAGCCGACACCAAGGCCGCGTGGAGCAGATAGTCCCCGCGAGGAAGGCCGAAACGCTCAGAGATGGATTCATAAGGGAGCAGCACACCGTCCTCGTATAAGTCTCCCACCACCATCAGCCCCGCGTCACACCATTCCGCCAAAGCCGACCAGTTGCCCCCATGTGGCAACTGCTGACACATCAACAATGGGATCTCCGGGGCATAAGGATAAAGGATCCGCTCCCTTTGGTGGCTTCTATTCCAACACGACCGAAAGGTCTGCACTTCGGTTGAGAGATCCCCTATGCGGAGCGGTTGTTGCAGTATAATCCTGGCTAGTAGGGAGGCAGGGGCTCGCCCTCCCACTCCGACTCCTACTCCTCGAAAGTCTCGCGCCACCGCCTGAGTCAACCACTGCAGCTGAGCAGCTAAATAATACGATTCCAGATCCGGAACTGCTAACCCTCCCTCTCCCCGCGGTCTCATCAGTGTAGACTGGAACTCCTGATCTGCGCAGATGAGCTGCGACCACCGCCATCACTTTCGTGAAAACCTGAGGGATGCTGGTACGGCTGAAGGGGAGCACAGTAAATTGAAAATGCTTGTGGCCTACCATGAACAGTAGGTCATGCCTGTGAGCCGGTAGGACGGGGATGTGAAAATAGTGGTCCTGCAAGTCCAATGCTACCATCCAGTCTCCAGGGTCGAGGGCAGACAGGACCTGAGCCAATGTCAACATTTTGAACTTCTCCTTTGGAGGAAGCGGTTGCAGTTCCTAAAATCCAAGATAGGACGCAGGCCTTTGTCCTTCTTGGACACCAGAAAGTAGTGGGAGTGGCAACAACGACTTAATTCTGGGGCAGGAACTCGCTCTGTGTCTACATCGAGGTGGAGGCTGGGGTCGATGCCCGACTGGGGACAAAACCGGCATCAGCTGCAGACGTAGTGCCAGTGGTATCGCCGCTGGGGAGGTGTAATCGGGTCGACCGCCACCGATCCGGAGCCAGGCCTGGATCCAAAAAGACCCTGAGGCGCTGGAGCCGCCGTCATCGAAGTCCCAGGGCCCCCAGCCGAGTCCACAGGGCCCTAAGGCACGCCGGCAGAGTCGGGCTGCCCAAAGATGGCATGCATCGCTACGTAAAAAGTGCGAAGCTGGGCAGGGGTCACTCCAGGACCCGGGAAGGGAGGGAAACTCTGAGTTGACTCTTCAGGCTCCACATGTGGAGCTGCAGGAGGGGCACCACCCGCATCCCTCATCGCGCCGGCCGACCAACGGGGAGAAGTCAAAGAGCGACAATGCTTCTTCGACTTCTTCTTGTGCTTTGACTTACCTGAGGAATGCGAAGACTTTGATGAAGACTAGTGGTGGTGGCTCCTCAACCGGTCCATCGACCTCCCACGCGACCGGGACCTCAAACACCACAGAGCCGACTGCTGGGCCTCGAGAAGCTTTCGGGACCGCTCCCGCAAAGACTTCGGATTTACGGTCCAGCAGTCGGAGCACAACTTGGGCTCCAGGCAAAACAAGCACACCCAGTGCGGATCCGTCACTGACATCAGCCCGCTACAGGATCCGCAAGCTTTGAAACCGGGCATCCCTGACGTGCACCAGGAGTCGATGGACTCAAAACGATGTCGACAAAAATCAAGAAAAAGTCTGTCAAAAAGTGACTGGAAGTACCGCTCTCTCCGGATCTGCGCTGGCTGGCGCAGAAAAAGAAAGAACTGACGTCAGCACGCGAGGGCGGTGTCTAAGTAGTTGCCGCAACGTCATCCCGGTGACCACGACGCCGAATGTGGAGCCGACCGACACCACCTTTCGACGCACAGGGGTACGGCTGATGAAAAAACTTTCCTGATCCAGTCTGACGCCTGGAGGTAATTCTAAGGTGAGGATTCTATAACTAATTGTCTCTTTCAGATTTGAATAGCAATACGCATGTAGTGTTTCAAACGCTGAGACAGAAGACCTGAAGGAGAGGCAGCGTCGATGTTGGGTGTGTCCCAGGCGTTTCAGGCCATGAGCTTTGTAGGCTTGTGCCCATTCCAGCATAGGAGGCGGTCCCTACTAATAAAAATGGAATCCTGGTTCCTTGGAAGCAGCACGGAAACCCGGAGTCCGAACACAGCAGATGACTATGTGATAGACAATCCAAAGTTGTACGGTATGCTTTGTACTGTATGTTTTGTCTAGTTCTCAGGAAAATAATGGACAGCGAGTTTGGATGCATGGATTCAGAAAGTGGTTTAGACAATTTTTCCCACATTTTTGTATGTAATGAAACTTTACACATAGCGATGAAAGTTCACTCAGCCATAAGCCACCCATGTGTGCACAGGCAAGAGGTGAACTTGTAACTGCTAAAGAGTTCCACCTAATAACTGAAAAAGCAGCATTCTAGTGGAACACACGCACCAGAAGGCTTCCATGATTACACACACTATATAAGGTTCCACATCCAGGAAATGAAGTGAGAATTCGCAGAGTTCTAAACCCGAAGAGGCTTTCATACTTCATATTTCTATAGCACTAGCACAGCAGTACTTAACCTTTTGACTTCGGTGGACCCTACTGAAACATTATTGGAATCAGGGGACCCCCACTAAGTCATTATTGGAAACCAGGGGGATCTCAATAATAGGGAACTTCTATGATTTGAACCTCTAAACAATACACAATAATACAAAAACAAGTATATACCAAACAAATGCTCAGATATTAAAATATATTTTTTAATTCACTATCAAAGATAGAAAAAGGTCTTTTTTCATTTTCAGTGTTGCTTCTTTATTTACATATGCTTTTGTTAATGTCAGTATTATTTCAGTTTGTAAAGAAGTCATGTAAACCCTGAGTAGGCCTTGCGGACCCCCATGGTCCTCAGACCATGGCTTAAGAACCACTGTTCAAGTGCGATAATGACAAATTAAGCATCTGAATGGGAAGGACAGTATATCACGTATGACTTTATGAAAAAAACGAACAAGAAAGAACTGTAGGTACAGTTACATAACATTTCTTCTCCAGCACTGGATAGTCCATTTATTTACATACGTAAATTATTATCTCAAACAGTAATCAGTAAACAATCTACAAATATGAAATTAACATTGTATTGTTATTATGAATAGATTAGGAGTAAAAGAGAAGAGGGTCACCTTAATGGAAGAGATGACGTAAAACTGCCTGGCTGACAGCTGAAGTTTGCAGAGAGAGTATCCAAACAGTAATGTCTTATGAAGACGTGTCATCTCTTCCACATTACTGCTCTGGATATGTTCGACAGAGGCACTCCTGCATAAAGCACTGCTGTAGCTGGAATGCCTCTTTATGATAACTGGACAGTGCAAGGGATGACTGGCTTTCAAGTGATGAAAACAATGGGATCTGCAGTCCATTGCACTATTCTTTGTTCTGACAGTATACACCCTCTTTGTGGGTGGCCAATGCAACTAAGAACTCATTTAAATGTTTGAAAGATTTAGTATGATCGTGCAGAATTGTAAACATCTGCAGTAGTCTAAAGAGTGCAACGCCCTTTCTGCACTTGCAATGAAATTTGGAAAGAACACTTTGAGTATAACTGGTCCTTTGAGGTAAAAGACAGTAGCACCATTGGAAAGCATAGGAAAGGTGGCTTGATGGTGAGTGCATGCATTTTGCTGAAACATCTTGTGGAGTACTAATAAGAGGGATGCCTTCCATGACACAAATGTAATGTCTACATTACATATAGGCTAGTATGATTTTTCATTAACTGGCTAAGGACTTTATGTAGCTTCCATTGAAGTGCTGGAGCCCTCACACAAGTGAACGCCCTGAACAGACCCCACAGAAATGTCTTAATTATTATTGTTGACATAACAAGGCTCAGGGAAAAGCAGGACTGGTGTCAAAGAACAGGAACAGGACTGGACTAGAAGTAAACACACAAAACCATGATCACTGGTGTTAGACCTGTCCGCCCTTTGGGTGGTCCCTCCTCATCATTATTTATTTTGTCCCACTTTTGCCTCAAACCCTGTTTGAATTTTTTCCTTTTTGGGAACCACCAGACTTTTTAGTGTTGCTGCAGATTCAGGGAGCCATTTTAATCTACCCCTGAAACTTCTGTCTGAGGGCCTGGAGCACAAAATGGTGGCCACCTGTGACATCACCAGCATCCACTGGAACCTACCAGCACTTTCCAGAACATTCCAGAACCCTGTGACAGTTGGAGGCGGTTTAGAATGTTGGGAAGCTAAGTTGGAGTTGGCAGTTGGAGCTGGCAGTTGGCACCTGACTGGTGAAGAGAGAGCAGCACAACAGTGAAGGAGGAAGGAGTGAAGCAACAGGGGTGGAAACTTGTGCCTGGAGTGGGGTCCATAAACCCACCCTTGATACTAGTCCCTGGTGACTGAGCCCAGCCTGGAGCCCTGTGTGGGAAAAAGCAGGAAAATCCATACTAAGGACCTGGACAGCAGGAACAGGCCTTAGAAGCAAGGAAAAGAAAGATCCTGACCTGGATACTGGTTTCCCTGGAGTCTGGCGTCGAGTAGCCTGAGACCTGGAGCCCGAGGTGGAGAAGCGGCGCTGACTGCCGAAGCAGACGTCGTACCCGGAGCCGCCTGAGGTCGATAGAGGGCGCCGACGGAGGTCGTGAGGAGTACCAGAGGTCGAGGAGGAAGTTAGCCGAGGTCGAGTGAGCGGCGTCGACGGGGGAGTGAAGTCCGCCCTCCGGAGTCGCCGGAGACCGAGGTGAAGGGTGCCGGAGGTCGGGAGTGGAGGTCGCACTCCGGAGTCGCCGGAACCTGAGGAGAGGTGTGTCGGAGGTCGGGAGTGGAGGTCGCACTCCGGAGTCGCCGGAACCCGAGAAGGGGAGCACCGGAGGTCGGGAGTGGAGATCGCACTCCGGAGCCGACGGAAGTCGACATCGAGCCAAGGCCGCCCGACGTCATCGAACCGGAGCCGCCCGAGGTCGACATCGAGCCAAGACAGCCGCCGACATCGAGCCGAGGCCGACGTCGTCGAATCGGAGATCGAGATCGAACCGAGGCACCCGACATCGATCCGGAACCGCCTACCGGCGTCGTCAAAGAACTGACATTGTGCCGAGGCCGCCGACATCGATCCGGAACCGCCTGACGACGTCGACTCGACTCCAGCGGCATCGAAGCTCCACAGAAAAAGGGCAGTAAGTGGAGTAGAGGGCGCCTAAGGCCCTGTGGAAACCTAAGAGACTACTCTAGGGGTTAGAGAGGTGCTGAAGCCAGCTGGACTGTGCCAGGGGTGAGCTGAGACTCATTTAGAGGGGTTGTGTAGGGTGAGTGAGCCAGGACTCTGGTATTTTTCCCCCCTTGATCTACCTCAGTTTTAGCCTCAGCCTTATCCAGGTTAGGTGAGACACCCTCAAACCTTCCACAGCCCCACAAGCTGTACCTGGGCCAAATCAGCCCATAGAAATCTAAATGTGATCTGATTTTATGAGTGTCACTGTCAGATTTTAATTATTTATTGGGGGCACTGTATTTATTGTATTTAACCTATTTATTGCTTCACTATATTTATTGGTGTGTAATATTTATTTGGTTACAGTATTTATTGCCTCAAAATATTTAATTGTCTGTATGGATTGCACTTGTATTTATGCCCTGTTATTTATGATCACCCCTATTTATTTCATCAATCAGCCAGTATTTATTTGACCTGCTCTATTTAACCGAAGTTTGTATATTGTGATTGTGTAATTATTTTTCTGATCAGCAACTAAGAGAAAAAGATAAAGAAAGATTATTTTTCATAATTTTTACGGTGTAGAGTCGTTTTTGGAACGGATGCACGCATGGTTATTGTATGGGTATACCGTAGGCTTAGCACGGTGCCGGATTCCTGACCACTCGAGCCAAGCTACCACAGTCCGTGTGTTGGGAGTCCACCATCGCCCCTTCAGTGTGGGAGTGGGAATTTCCAACATAAATTGGTGTTCAGTGGTGGGATCAGAGCTGTGCCTACGTGTACTCAACAATAACTGTGGGTAGTCCATAGGCCTACACCGGGAGTTTTCTCAAAGCGGCCTTCCTAATTGTGGGTTTTTGTTTTTTCCAAATTTACTCTGGTGGTGGGTGGAGGTGTTATATAAGGTACCCCCCTGCATTGTTATTACAGCCAAGAACTGTCCTCTGACCTGAGTGGGCAAGATGGAGTTTGTGCTAGAAGACCTAGAAACATACACTGTGGCCCAACTCAGGGAGTTTTGTCAGCGAGAGGGGGTGTATTGTCCCCCAGGAGCGAAGAAGGGTGCGCTCCAAACCAGCTTAAGGGCTTGGGGGGAGGCACGAAGGGAAAGCAAGGCTGAGGAGGAGGACAGGGACAGAGAGCCAGACAGTGAGGGAGCTGGTTTGTACCAACCTGAGGTGGGGAACCTGTCAGCAGGGCCCAGGACACTTTCTAGGGAGGGCAGCCGTGCCTCTAGCGGTGGCTTGTCTGAGGTGGAGCTAACAGACCGGAGGGAGAAAAGGCAGCTCACATGGGACTTAGCAAGGCTGGAGAAGGAGAAAGAGGAACAGAGGATGGCTCATGAGACGGAGAAACAGAGGATGGCTCATGAGATAAGACTGAAGGAGATAGAGCTTCAGATCCTAAGAATTGGGGCACCAACTGTTCCTAACGGTGGCAGCAAAGACCAAGAGATCACCAGGGAACCCAAACCTTACCTGCCAAAGGACATAGTCGCTAGCTATGGGGCGGGGGACGATATCGCCAAGTGGCTAGCAGCCTATGAGGTCTCATTAAGGGCCCATGGGGTTCCAGAGAAGTACTGGGGAGGGGGATTGTATAAGTACATGCCTCCAGCTGGTAGGGATGCTTTGTTGGCCCTCGAGGAGGATGAGCAGACCCACTACCCCACCATGAAACTGGCGCTCATCAGAAAGTTTGGACTAACACCGGAAAAATATAGACAGAAGTTCAGGGGTAGTCACAAACTGGGCACTCAGAATTGGGTGGACTTCCTGGACTATGCGAAGAAGGCACTGGAAGGTTGGATTCAGGGCAGTGAAGTAAGGAACTACGAGGGGTTGTTTGACTTGGTTCTGAAGGAACACCTGCTCGAGAAATGTTTCCCTGAACTGCGGCAACACCTGGTGGATAGCAAGCTGACCAGTCCCCGGAAGCTTGCTGAGGAGGCGGACATTTGGGCTAGTACCCGGGTGTCCACAAGGGGGACTGGAGGGGATACTCAAAAGGCCGGACAGGGCGCCCCCCAGAAGAAAGAGGGAGGGGAAAAGAAAAAGGAGTTCTCCAAAGGCCCCCAAAATAATTTCCAAGGGAAGGGGACAGGATTCCCCCCTAGGGCCAACCCACCCAGAAACCCTAATCCTGGCCAGAGTCAGCAGCCAAGGGTTGTCCATTGCTACGAGTGCGGTGGCGTTGGACACTATAAAGGAGACCCGAAGTGCCAGAAACGACCACCCCCTCCCACTGGAGGAAAGGCCCCCGGAGTAGCTAGTGTAGTGCTCGGGGAGGAGATGCCCTTAACTAAGGGAAGGGAGTGGGCGGGTGTCACTTTAGTGTCCCTGGGAGAACGGGAGATGGTGCCTAAGATCCAGGTGCCCGCAAATACTGCAAAGTATGGGCAGTGGGTCACCATCAATGGCCAAAGAGGGGAGGCTCTGAGAGACACAGGAGCCAGTATGACTATGGTGCGTAGCCAACTGGTGTCTCCAGAGCAGGTGATTCCCGATGTACTCCACCCAGCCGCGATGGCTGACGGCAGAACCGGCCACTATCCCGTGGCTGAGGTTCCCTTTGAATGGGGGGGGGTTGCAGGTTCACTTCGAGTTGCCGTAAGCCCTGCCGTGCCAGTCGATTGTCTACTGGGAAATGACATGGAGCACAATGCTTGGAAGGAGGTGGAATACCGGACTCATACCGAGATGCTGGGTACACCTGATTGGGCCTGTGTGAGCACAAGGTCCACGACTACCCGGAGAGGGAGTTCGTTTCGGCTGGAGCCTGGAACAACGGCCCAGCCGGCTGCCAATCAAGGGAAGAACCGAGGACAGGAGGAGCCTGCCTCGGCGTCCCCACCCCGTAGGACGGATAGGCCACCGGAGGTGGTGGGCCAGGAGTCTGCGGAGGGGGATGTTACCAAACTGGAGGACCTACCCATCCCGGCCGAGTGGCACGTGGAGGGAGGCCCGTCCAGGGAGGAATTCTGCCAGGGCCAGAGGGAGTGCCCTACCCTTGAGGGGCTGAGGCGACAGGCCGAAGCCCAGGCAGCAGGAAACGTTGAAGGGAACTACAGTGTTTACTGGGAGGATGGCCTCCTCTACAGTGAACCCAAGGCACCCCTACATGGATCGTCACGAGCCTTGGTAGTCCCTCAACGTTACCGAGCCTTCCTACTGGAGTTGGCTCACGAGATTCCATTGGCAGGACACCTGGGGCAAGACAAGACTTTCGCCCGTCTTGTCCCACACTTTTATTGGCCTCAGATGAAAGTGTCGTCCGATACCTACTGCCGGACATGTGTGTCTTGTCAAGCCAGTGGGAAAACAGGGGTGAAGCTGAAAGCTCCCCTGGAACCACTTCCTGTCGTTAGCACCCCCTTTGAAAGGGTGGGCATCGACATTGTGGGTCCGTTAGATCCGCCGACATCAGCTGGTCACAGGTTTATCCTGGTTCTGGTGGATCATGCCACACGGTACCCAGAGGCAATACCTCTGAGGACCATAACAGCACCTGTTGTGGCTAGGGCCTTGATGGGAATCTTTACCCGAGTGGGTTTTCCCAAGGAAGTTGTGTCCGACAGGGGGACCAACTTCATGTCAGCGTATATGCGGGCCATGTGGAAGGAGTGTGGGGTGACCTACCGGTTCACAACTCCTTACCACCCCCAGACCAATGGTCTGGTGGAGAGGTTTAACAAAACCTTGAAAGGCATGATCAGAAGTCTAGCTGAAAGCCTGCGGAGGAAATGGGACGTCCTCCTACCCTGTCTACTCTTTTCTTACAGGGAAGTGCCACAGAAGGGAGTGGGCTTTAGCCCCTTCGAGCTTCTGTATGGGCACCCTGTACGCGGACCTCTCAACCTGGTGAGAGACGGATGGGAAAGAACTCCCAGAAAGCTTCCCCAGGATGTGGTGAGCTACATGCTGGCCTTCCGGAGCCAAATGGCTAAGTTGTGGAAGCAAGCTTCTGACAACTTGGAAGCCAGCCAAGCAGTGATGAAGGCGTGGTATGACCACAACGCTCACCCGGTGGAGTTGGAGCCTGGCCAGAAGGTGTGGGTGATCGAACCAGGAGAGCTTAGCGCCCTCCAGGATCGCTGGTCAGGACCCTTCGAGGTGTTGGAGAAGAAGGGTAAGGCTACCTACTTGGTGGACCTTAAGACCCCTCGTCAGCCCCTGCGGGTGCTGCACGCCAACCGCCTCAAACCCCACCACGAGAGGCCCGAAGTCATCTTGATGATGGTGACTGACGGAGGGGAGGACGTGGAAAGCGAACCTCTCCCCGATTTGTTCGCGTCTCAAGAAAAGGATGGGTCGGTGGAGGGAGTGATTCTCTCCCCATCTCTAACTCCTGAACAGCAGGAGGACTGTCGCCAGGCCCTGGGACAGTACTCCTCGTTGTTTTCCCTTGTCCCGGGTAGGACTCACCTGTGCGTCCATGACGTGGACACAGGAGACAGCCCACCTGTGAAGTCCAAGATCTACCGGATGTCAGACAAGGTGAAGGCCAGCATTCATAGTGAAGTCACTAAGATGCTGGAGCTAGGAGTGGTAGAACCTTCTAGCAGCCCCTGGTCCAGTCCGGTGGTGCTAGTACCAAAAGCTGCACCACCGGGCGCCCAACCGGAACTGAGGTTCTGTGTGGACTACCGGGGACTGAATTCAGTGACAAAGACTGATGCTCATCCGATCCCTAGGGCGGATGAATTAATTGACCGGCTGGGAGCTGCCCAATACCTAAGTACCTTTGACCTTACTTCAGGGTACTGGCAGATCTCTTTGACTGATGGAGCAAGGGAAAGGTCAGCCTTCTCCACGCCCAATGGCCACTACCAGTTCTGTGTGATGCCCTTTGGGCTCAAGAACGCACCTGCCACGTTTCAGCGTCTGGTGAACCAGATCCTCACCGGGATGGAGAGTTTCTCTGCTGCTTATCTGGATGACTGTTGTGGCTCACAGGGTGCGCCAGAGAGCACTGCCAGTCCGAGCGGGAACCACCCGCGGTTGGCGGACATGACGGGAACTACCATTCCCATGAGGCAATGCGTGCTGACGTACGTGACGTCAGCACGCTGAAAGCACCAGCGAAGAAAAGGAAACATCCGGCTGCAGTCAGGTGCCGGTTATTTTGTATCCAGGTCGGAGTGTTAGCAGAGAACGGCGTTTCGGGTAGGGGTGCTCAGCACCAAAACTGTGATACTTTGCTGACTTCCATCGTCCAGCCATTCTATGTTTATTGTTGCTGAAGCAAGGCGAGGTTCGTCTTGTCTTTCAGGGTCCGAGTACAGTGGCCCCGTTGGATGCCGTATTGAGGCGTGCGGGGTCGCCATTCACTGTGTTGGATTAGTCCAGCCCTCCCCGCGAAGGGGAGCTTGCCATTGTTTGTCCCTGTTGTACAGTTCCGTGGCCCCGTTGGAAGCCGAACTGCGGCGTGCGGGGTCGCACTCTCCTCGGTCCGGTGTTAACACCGGTCAGTGCTCGCAATTGACATCCACGTTGTGTTGAGGGAGTAACATTGTAGTCGCCTCAGGCACAGCATCTTATTGTTCAAGTATTTGGTGACACTGCCTGTTGGTAGAATAACAGTGTAACGGTGGTTCGTCTTGAGAACCCGTGGGGGCGACCAGGAGAAGTATCCTGTTCCTTGCCCTGCTGCATTTTATGTGTGTTCGTTTGTACTCCATACAGGGGTGGAAAGGTGACTTCTGGCATACGTCCTTCCCCCCTGTACCGAGAAGAATCCTGAGTTCATGGTAGGTCCTGTAGCGGAGGGGAGTTACGAGGGCACTTGTATACTACGACTTCTGCTGATTGGTATCTTGTCTGTAGGGTTCCAGTTGCCTAGCGAGCAGGTCTTTCCAGTCTCCAGTTCCCCGAGAGCATTCTTTCTTTTACAGGTAAAAAGGGGAGCTAGGGAAGAACGGGGTGATAGCGAGAGAGATAGGGGCTGATGTAACCAGTGCATGTTGTTCTTTCTCTTCCAGATCTCCCTCCCAGCTGTCCCCTTCCTTTCCTTCCCTCGCCTGATCACCCTTCTGTGTCTGTTATATATCTATCAGACCAAGGGGTTGTCGGGAGGTGGACCCCTTACAGCATCGTGCGACTCTGAGGACATTTGGACGGCGACTGAATAACCGGCCCACGAATAACTGTCCTCCCAGTCGCACGGTGGGATGGCCACCTTTGAGGATGTTATAGCTGCGTTGGCCTTGTTGCAGGCTGAGGTAGCTGCCTCTAGAACAGAAACAGCAACACTACAGGCGCAGGTAGACCGCTTGGAACGCAATCCCTTTGATGCAGGCCTACCCCGCGCCACCCCTACGGCTCCCGTTGTTGTGGAGATTCCCACGCCAGTGCAATTAGCTACCCCCGAAAGGTTCAGCGGGGAAGGCGGGAAGTTGCAAGTCTTTCTCACGCAAGTGATGTTACATTTTACATGTAGGGCTAGGGCGTTCAATACAAACCATTCAAAGGTAGCCTTTCTTCTCTCGTATTTATCTGGGGACGCAGCCCAATGGGCAGTCCCATTGGTGAGAAGAGACGATCAGCTCCTATATGATTGGGACGCATTTCTGGAAGAATTCGAGAAAACATTCAACCGTCGAGCCGCCACGCTCTCAGCCGACAGAGATCTGCTAGAATTGCGACAGGGCAATAGGGATGTTATCTCCTATATTAACGATTTTAGGAGACTGATCACTGAAACCGATTGGCCAGAAGAGAAGCAAGCGGCTCTTTTCCATCAAGGGCTAAGCGAAGACTTGAAGGATGTGGTGGCGCAGATCGACCCGCAACTGGTTACCTGTGAGGCACTCATCAGTTTAGTGTTAAGGTTGGATCATCGCCTAAGCATGAGAAAAGGGGACCACAGACGGCGGGAGAGACCGGTGCCTACTGTGGAACCTACTAAGGCAGCCAACCACCCTGGTTCCTCAAAGACCGAGCCTATGGAAATTGGAGCCGTCCGTTCCCCGCTCACCTCCGAAGAACGAGAGTATAGGCGGAAGAAAGGCCTATGCTTGTATTGCGGACGGAAAGGGCATTTCATTCGCGAATGCAGTCTGCGGCCCAAAACTCCACGATCGGATCAGAAAGCTGCGGTTACAAGAACCACCCTCGCGGAGGCGGGAAACGCTCCAGCTTAAAGGAGGATGAAGGGAATCCTTTGAGCGCACTGTACATCCCTTCGTTGGAAGACTTGAAGAACAAGGAAAGAAGCCATTTTTATGTGGACATGCACATCTTGGTGCAAGACAGGTGGTTGCCAGTCCGGGCGTTATTGGATTCTGGAGCCACGGGGTGTTTTATGGACCAAGATCAGGTGGTACGGCTCGGAATAACGTTACAGGAGAAAAGCCTGCCGGAAATGGTGTTTGCGGTTGATGGAAAGATGTTGGAGTCAGGACCGGTGAGATACCATACAGGACCTTTATCGGTAAAACAGGGGACGGAGCACCAGGAGTTGATTTCCTTTAACGTTATTCCTGCACCCCATTACGGAGTGATACTAGGGTTGCCTTGGTTGTGCCTCCACAACCCGCTCATAAATTGGCTCGAAAAAACCCTGCAGTTTACCTCCGACTACTGTCTAGCGAACTGCAACGTTTCGGCAAGAAACCCTGCCATGTCCTTGGCAACTTGTTACCAGGTGGCGACCGCAGTGGAACAAGCAGTGACATTACCCGAGGTCTATAAAGAATACAACGATGTTTTCAACGAGGACAAAGCCGAAGTCCTGCCTCCCCACAGGGCTTACGATTGTCAAATAGACCTGATACCAGGGGCGGTCGTTCCCGCGGGACGGGTGTACGCCCTAACGGAACCTGAACATAAGTACCTCAGGGAGTATTTGGATAAATATTTGGGCCTAGGGTTTATAAGAGTGTCCAAATCTCCAGCAGCGTCGCCTCTCTTCTTCATTCCTAAAGCCAATGGCGAGCTTCGCGCGTGTGTAGACTATAGGGCGTTAAATGCCATTACCGTGAAGAACCGGTACCCACTACCACTAATCCACGTTCTTTTGGAACAGGTAAAAGAAGCAACGATCTACACACGATTATATCTGAAGGGGGCATACCATTTAGTCAGAATGAGGAGAGGGGACGAATGGAAGACTGCGTTTAAAACCAGATTCGGACTCTATGAATACTTGGTTATGCCCTTCGGGCTATGCAATGCCCCCGCGGCCTTTCAATTCTTCCTAAACGATGTGCTCCGTGAATATCTGGACCACTTTGTCATAGTATACATCGATGACATTTTAATCTACTCCCAGGACACCAGGGAACATACGCAACATGTAAAAACCATCCTTCAAACTCTAAGAAAACACCACTTATTTTGCAAAATAAGTAAGTGCGAGTTTGGGGTGACGTCTGTGGAGTTTCTAGGGGTGAACCTCACACCCTGGGGGCAGGAAATGTCAGAAAGGAAGGTATTGGCAGTTAAACAATGGCCTACTCCCCACAACCTCCGAGATGTACAGTGTTTTTTGGGGTTTGCCAACTTCTATCGTCGCTTTATCCACCACTTCTCAGACTTGGCAACCCCTCTCACTCAGCTATTGCGCAAGAAGGCAGTGTTCCAGTGGACCGCTGGGGCCCAAAAGGGTTTCGATGAGCTAAAGGAGGCGTTTTCTACGGCCCCGGTGTTGGCTCATGCACACCCGGAATGTCCATTTATCGTGGAGGCCGATGCCTCAGACACAGCATTGGGAGCGGTGCTATCACAGAGGCATGTCGAAACAGGGCAACTGCATCCAGTGGCATACATGTCGAGAAAATTGAATTCCGCGGAGTGCAATTACAACATCGCTGAAAAAGAGCTACTCGCCATCAAAGATGCCTTCAGTGAATGGAGGCATCATCTCATGGGTGCCAGACACGTGGTTACGGTATATACCGACCACAGGAACTTACAGTTTATGACGGCAGCGAGACACCTAACCCCCCGTCAACTACGGTGGACTCTCTTTTTTGCAGGATATAACTTCATTGTTACTTATAGGCCTGGAAAGGAAAACAAAAAAGCAGATGCTTTATCCCGGCAAGCTTCCCTGGCCGCTCTCCCTAAGTCACCTAAAGGAGCCATCATCAGCCCTGAACACGTGATAGGGGCGACGTGTACAGATCCGTTCTTGTATCCCGGAACATCCAGACAAACCGATGGAAAACCTGGCTGAGAAACAATCCCAGCTGGAGCTTGGTTCAGGACATACCGATACGGGGAAAGCAGATACTTCTGCCCATTCGGGCCTTGCGTCTTCAAGCATTCAAATGGTGTCATGTTCTACCCTGCGCAGGTCACAACGGCCGAGAGAAAACCCTTGATAGGGTCCTAAGGCAATTCTGGTGGCCTTCGGTAAGGGAGGATGTGGGCACTTGGGTGAAGGAGTGCAGAGTATGCAGTCAAATGAAGGCCTCACATTCCAAACCAGCAGGTTTGCTACAACCGCTCCCCACACCTAATCTCCCGTGGGAAAACATTTCAGTAGATTTCATCGTGGGAATGCCTAGCAACAAGGGATGTACCGTTATCACGGTCATAGTGGACTATTTAACAAAGATGGCACACTTCGTAGCCTGTGAGAAAATACCCACGTCAGGACAGTTGGCACATATACTACTAGTGAACGTGGTCCGCCTACACGGCTTGCCCCGGAGGATTGTCTCAGACCGCGGAAGCCAATTCACAGCAAACTTTTGGAAGACCTGGTGTTCATCTTTAGGAATAGAATCCAACATTTCCACTAGTTTTCACCCACAAACAGATGGACAGACCGAAAGGGTCAATCAAACCCTTAAGCAATACTTAAGGTGTTACTCCAGCGCTTCAAAAAACGATTGGGTGGACTTACTATGGTTAGCTGAGGTGGCGTATAACAGCGCGTCACATGCATCCACCAAACTCACACCATATTACTGCACGTATGGTTTTCATCCTTGGTTTTCACCCTTCCTTAATCCAATACAACCAACTAAGGTTCCAGAAGCGCAGAGTAGAATAGAGCGCATTCACACCACCTTACAGAAGGCCAGAAGCAATCTGCGAGAGGCCAAGCACAGATACAAAGCTTCCGCCGACAAACACAGACGGCAGGGACCTGTATATAAAGTGGGAGATTATGTGTGGTTATCCACAAAAAACATCCGGTTCAAACGCTATAGTGTCTTCAACCCCAAGTACATAGGTCCCTATCGGGTGGTAAGATTGGTGACTCCGGTAGTGGTTAAACTTTCTTTGCCCTCCTCCTTGCGCATACATCCGGCTTTTCATGTGTCCCTAGTGAAGCCAGCGCTGGTGAAACCCAATAAGGCCCCTGATCCAGTCATTGTAAATAGCGAAGCAGAGTACGAGGTGAGAGGGGTTTTGGATTCCAAGATACATCGCTCCAGGTTGTGGTACTTACTGGCATGGAAGGGATATGGGGAGGAGGAAAACTCCTGGGAACCTGCTTCCAGTGTCCACGCTCCGGCACTGGTGGCTCAATTCCACAAGAAATATCCGAAGAAGGCTTGTTTATGTCAGTGCTCTTCGGGGGAGGGATGTACTGTTGTGGCTCACAGGGTGCGCCAGAGAGCACTGCCAGTCCGAGCGGGAACCACCCGCGGTTGGCGGACATGACGGGAACTACCATTCCCATGAGGCAATGCGTGCTGACGTACGTGACGTCAGCACGCTGAAAGCACCAGCGAAGAAAAGGAAACATCCGGCTGCAGTCAGGTGCCGGTTATTTTGTATCCAGGTCGGAGTGTTAGCAGAGAACGGCGTTTCGGGTAGGGGTGCTCAGCACCAAAACTGTGATACTTTGCTGACTTCCATCGTCCAGCCATTCTATGTTTATTGTTGCTGAAGCAAGGCGAGGTTCGTCTTGTCTTTCAGGGTCCGAGTACAGTGGCCCCGTTGGATGCCGTATTGAGGCGTGCGGGGTCGCCATTCACTGTGTTGGATTAGTCCAGCCCTCCCCGCGAAGGGGAGCTTGCCATTGTTTGTCCCTGTTGTACAGTTCCGTGGCCCCGTTGGAAGCCGAACTGCGGCGTGCGGGGTCGCACTCTCCTCGGTCCGGTGTTAACACCGGTCAGTGCTCGCAATTGACATCCACGTTGTGTTGAGGGAGTAACATTGTAGTCGCCTCAGGCACAGCATCTTATTGTTCAAGTATTTGGTGACACTGCCTGTTGGTAGAATAACAGTGTAACGGTGGTTCGTCTTGAGAACCCGTGGGGGCGACCAGGAGAAGTATCCTGTTCCTTGCCCTGCTGCATTTTATGTGTGTTCGTTTGTACTCCATACAGGGGTGGAAAGGTGACTTCTGGCATACGTCCTTCCCCCCTGTACCGAGAAGAATCCTGAGTTCATGGTAGGTCCTGTAGCGGAGGGGAGTTACGAGGGCACTTGTATACTACGACTTCTGCTGATTGGTATCTTGTCTGTAGGGTTCCAGTTGCCTAGCGAGCAGGTCTTTCCAGTCTCCAGTTCCCCGAGAGCATTCTTTCTTTTACAGGTAAAAAGGGGAGCTAGGGAAGAACGGGGTGATAGCGAGAGAGATAGGGGCTGATGTAACCAGTGCATGTGTTCTTTCTCTTCCAGATCTCCCTCCCAGCTGTCCCCTTCCTTTCCTTCCCTCGCCTGATCACCCTTCTGTGTCTGTTATATATCTATCAGACCAAGGGGTTGTCGGGAGGTGGACCCCTTACAGCATCGTGCGACTCTGAGGACATTTGGACGGCGACAATGACATAGCCGTCTTCAGTAACAGCTGGGAGGATCACTTGCGTCACCTGCAAGCTGTTCTTCAGGCCCTGAGACAAGCTGGATTAACGATCAAGGCCAGCAAGTGCCAGATCGGGCAGGGGTCGGTAGTGTACCTTGGACACTTGGTGGGTAGGGGAACGGTGCAGCCCCTCCAGGCGAAGATCGAGGCCATCATGGCCTGGGAACCCCCCAAGACTCAGACTGAGGTCCGAGCATTTTTGGGCCTCACGGGATACTACCGTCGCTTCGTGAAGGGGTACGGTACCATCGTGGCCCCCCTCACGGAGCTCACGTCCAGGAAACAACCTCGACGGGTAGTCTGGACGGAGGCTTGTCAGCAAGCCTTCGTGAAGCTGAAGCAAGCAATGTGCGAGGCCCCGGTCTTAAGGGCCCCAGACTTTTCAAAGAAGTTCATTGTCCAGACAGATGCATCAGAACATGGCATTGGGGCAGTGTTATCGCAACTCAACGAAGAGGGTCTGGATCAACCCGTGGTCTTCCTATCCCGGAGACTACTTCCCAGGGAACAGAAGTGGAGTGCAATTGAGCGTGAAGCCTTTGCAGTGGTATGGGCTCTGAAGAAGTTGCGGCCATACCTGTTTGGCTCGCACTTCCTGGTTCAGACCGACCACCGACCCCTTCGTTGGCTGATGCAAATGAAGGGGGAGAATCCCAAGTTGTTGAGGTGGTCTATTTCCCTACAGGGGATGGACTTTCAGGTGGAACATCGGCCTGGAGTGGACCACGCCAATGCAGACGGTCTCTCAAGGTATTTCCGCCTTAGTGATGAGAACTCCCAAGGGGTTGGGTAGCTCTCCCCACTTTCAGCTGGGGGGGACGCGTGTTAGACCTGTCCGCCCTTTGGGTGGTCCCTCCTCATCATTATTTATTTTGTCCCACTTTTGCCTCAAACCCTGTTTGAATTTTTTCCTTTTTGGGAACCACCAGACTTTTTAGTGTTGCTGCAGATTCAGGGAGCCATTTTAATCTACCCCTGAAACTTCTGTCTGAGGGCCTGGAGCACAAAATGGTGGCCACCTGTGACATCACCAGCATCCACTGGAACCTACCAGCACTTTCCAGAACATTCCAGAACCCTGTGACAGTTGGAGGCGGTTTAGAATGTTGGGAAGCTAAGTTGGAGTTGGCAGTTGGAGCTGGCAGTTGGCACCTGACTGGTGAAGAGAGAGCAGCACAACAGTGAAGGAGGAAGGAGTGAAGCAACAGGGGTGGAAACTTGTGCCTGGAGTGGGGTCCATAAACCCACCCTTGATACTAGTCCCTGGTGACTGAGCCCAGCCTGGAGCCCTGTGTGGGAAAAAGCAGGAAAATCCATACTAAGGACCTGGACAGCAGGAACAGGCCTTAGAAGCAAGGAAAAGAAAGATCCTGACCTGGATACTGGTTTCCCTGGAGTCTGGCGTCGAGTAGCCTGAGACCTGGAGCCCGAGGTGGAGAAGCGGCGCTGACTGCCGAAGCAGACGTCGTACCCGGAGCCGCCTGAGGTCGATAGAGGGCGCCGACGGAGGTCGTGAGGAGTACCAGAGGTCGAGGAGGAAGTTAGCCGAGGTCGAGTGAGCGGCGTCGACGGGGGAGTGAAGTCCGCCCTCCGGAGTCGCCGGAGACCGAGGTGAAGGGTGCCGGAGGTCGGGAGTGGAGGTCGCACTCCGGAGTCGCCGGAACCTGAGGAGAGGTGTGTCGGAGGTCGGGAGTGGAGGTCGCACTCCGGAGTCGCCGGAACCCGAGAAGGGGAGCACCGGAGGTCGGGAGTGGAGATCGCACTCCGGAGCCGACGGAAGTCGACATCGAGCCAAGGCCGCCCGACGTCATCGAACCGGAGCCGCCCGAGGTCGACATCGAGCCAAGACAGCCGCCGACATCGAGCCGAGGCCGACGTCGTCGAATCGGAGATCGAGATCGAACCGAGGCACCCGACATCGATCCGGAACCGCCTACCGGCGTCGTCAAAGAACTGACATTGTGCCGAGGCCGCCGACATCGATCCGGAACCGCCTGACGGCGTCGACTCGACTCCAGCGGCATCGAAGCTCCACAGAAAAAGGGCAGTAAGTGGAGTAGAGGGCGCCTAAGGCCCTGTGGAAACCTAAGAGACTACTCTAGGGGTTAGAGAGGTGCTGAAGCCAGCTGGACTGTGCCAGGGGTGAGCTGAGACTCATTTAGAGGGGTTGTGTAGGGTGAGTGAGCCAGGACTCTGGTATTTTTCCCCCCTTGATCTACCTCAGTTTTAGCCTCAGCCTTATCCAGGTTAGGTGAGACACCCTCAAACCTTCCACAGCCCCACAAGCTGTACCTGGGCCAAATCAGCCCATAGAAATCTAAATGTGATCTGATTTTATGAGTGTCACTGTCAGATTTTAATTATTTATTGGGGGCACTGTATTTATTGTATTTAACCTATTTATTGCTTCACTATATTTATTGGTGTGTAATATTTATTTGGTTACAGTATTTATTGCCTCAAAATATTTAATTGTCTGTATGGATTGCACTTGTATTTATGCCCTGTTATTTATGATCACCCCTATTTATTTCATCAATCAGCCAGTATTTATTTGACCTGCTCTATTTAACCGAAGTTTGTATATTGTGATTGTGTAATTATTTTTCTGATCAGCAACTAAGAGAAAAAGATAAAGAAAGATTATTTTTCATAATTTTTACGGTGTAGAGTCGTTTTTGGAACGGATGCACGCATGGTTATTGTATGGGTATACCGTAGGCTTAGCACGGTGCCGGATTCCTGACCACTCGAGCCAAGCTACCACAGTCCGTGTGTTGGGAGTCCACCATCGCCCCTTCAGTGTGGGAGTGGGAATTTCCAACAACTGGGAAATCTGCACACTAACAAGGGCAGGACGGAAATATGCAGATAGAACAAGGAACACAAGGCAAGGAGTCTGCACACCACAAGTAAAGGTCAGGAAGTGTGCAGGTAGACCCAGAAACAGCATCAACCACAGGGGCAGAGAGGCAGATATAAAAAGGAAAAAAAATAAGAATAGTTGCAACAAAAGTGAAATGCATTAGAATAAGTCCCTTCTGGGGTGAAAGACGTTAGAGTAAATCCCTGTCTGGGAACATAGCTTCACATAAGATGATTTCCCTTCATAAATGGCAAAGAGAGGCTCCTTCTGAACAGAGGGATCTGAAACAAAAGGTGATGCAGGAGTTTTTCTATGATGGGAACATTGCTCTCTTCTAGAACAGAAGAAACTCAAAGGGGCCGATTCCGATCCGGGTCAGAAAGCACTCCGACCGAGCCGGATCCGGAGTGTTTTCCGACCGAGCCGGAGTCCTGCAGTCCGACCGAGCGAGTACGATGCGGCCGTATGCTGTCAAACTCGGTTTGGTTGGACTCCCATAGAAGTCAATGGGAGCCGGTCGTACAAAGCGTACATGGGCTCCCATTGACTGAATGGGTACGTCGCGGACAAGTGCGCCCCCTACAGTGGGTGCGTGTCGGTGCCATCCGCACCGTACATGCCTGTGTTGGGGAGACCCATGGGTCTCCCCCTCTGTCCGAGTCGTAGGGCTGCGGATGACAGGGGGTCCGAAGCGGACCCCCAAAGGCAACCACTCGGACGATTTGCTCGGTCGTGAATCGCATCCATTGCACGCCATGGTTAGCTTACGACCGAGACGTACGGAGCGGTTCGGACCCGGAAACGAGTCGGTCGGTAAATTTAATGTAGCTCGCATCGTACTTGCTCGCTCGTACAGCTGTACGAATCGGGCGGAAAACACACGTACGGCACGTAGTTTTTCCGGCCGGATCGCGTTCAGTGCCCTTCCGACCCGGATCGGAATCGGCCCCAAAGTCTCTTGTACACCTGCCACTGGGATGTAAACAATGACGGTTTTAGAATCTATATGATCAGAACTATCACATGCTGGTACTTGCAATTCTTTCACGGCAAGATATACTTCGGTGTCTTATTAGAAACTTCCAGTGAACTTGTCCTTGTTGATTAAAATGATTAAAATATATTTGGTTGTTACATCAGGATCATCTTTGCATTGACCTAGTTTCCAGCAGCAGGACGCCAGGTACAGTATTTACTAGGAGGTCTAGGAGCTTAATTTTAGGTTGTAAGTCATGATAGAATGAATAAATATCGGACTCTGAATATCTGAGGTCATGAAGGGTCATAGTACTTTTCTCTGGAGCTCAAATACTGTCCAAAATGAGCTCACTGTTATCAGAATGCTGAGCTGGCACTGGCATGGTGGTTGAGCGCATGTCAATCTGAAACGCTGTGGGTGGTTCACACATGGGCTTGAGCACAGTTGTTTTCATTTAGATCCAGTTTCGGCAATAAATCAGACTGGAGGATTCTGAAATGTTGTGGTTTCTAGGCTCGAAAGCATCTATGGCTTTGGAACACAATACCAATTTGACATCAGCATAGTTGGAGCTTGCTTTAAAGGAGGCTTCTTAGTTTCCAGAACAGGGAAGGAAGCGTGTTTCACTATGTAAATGGTTGGCATACTCTTTCTCTACCTCAGTTCTTTGTTGTAAGGATTTGTTTCTCCACGTAAGCAATTCAGTTGACATTTTAGTATCGCTGATTTTCAGTAGGAGAATGACTAGTTCATTGAAACATGGAACACATATCCCTTGAAAACTTTCTGGCAGTGTCGAAAGATAGTCATAATATAATCGATGATCTGTCTCCAAGATAGAGAGATCCTATTGAACTGACTTTAGATTTGTGTCAATCTCTGGAGATATATGCAACCTATTTAAGATTGAATGATCTTTGGGCTGCTTATCAGAGAAGACTGAAGTTGTCTTTTTAGATACATGATGGGTCGGTCTAATTTAATTGGAGGTTTAGGATTCCTAAACCTGGTGACTTAAAAACCCAACCATTTTGGATGAGCAACAAGGAAAGACATCACTGTCAGGGTCTCTGAGATCACCAATTTTCCACTAGGGCATAGTAACAGCTGCTCTAATAGCTGGCGTTGAATTACTGATTCCAAAATATGTTGTACAAGCATAGATTATCTTGGTTTTATCTTTGGAGAAAACATTGTCTTGGCACTGGTTCCTGAAGTTAGTCTTGAGAAAAATGCCCTTTTTAGCACCACTGCATGGGTGGCATTCCCGCCTTTCTACTATTAACAACGCTTGCAAAAGGGGGGGCGTGGCTAGCAGCCGATGATGGCGGACGTCTGTTAGACGAGCTCCGGGCCGGGGGCTCCAGTATCCTGCACGCTGCCGCATTTCTCTGGGCTGTGTCAGTGTCCAACTCCCGGGCGCTGTTTCTGGAGGCCTGTGAGCTGATTTGGTGTTCCCGCAGCTGCTACGCGGGTCGCTGCCGCCGGCTGTGGCGCTGTCACCGGCTTCGCGCCAATCCAGGCCTAGCAGAGTGGATGTGAGCTGCAGCCACGGTGCTGTGGAGCGGCGGGGGCCCGTCGACGTGCGGAGGCATGCGGCAGCGGAGCGCACTTGAGCTCCCGGCTGCGGCCTGGTGGAGGACGGCTGGCGATCGGTCCCGGGTGACCCGGGCCACCCTGCGGGGCGACTCTGCTGTGCCCTCCTGCTGATTATCTGCGGATTCCTGGGGGTGCTTCCCCGGGTTCCGGCTGGTGTGCCCGGTGTGCCTGCGCCCGCCCTGGGCCTCATCCTGCCGTGACGCGACGTTCGGCCTGACCGGCCCGCCCGGACCGATGTGCCCACGAGCGCGCTGAGTACCTGGACAAGCGTGCTGGGCGGAGGCGGCACTGGAGGAGTGCTGGCCCTGGAGCCTCTTCGCGCCACGGTTCGGTGGCGGAGGGCCGGAGGCCCTGGGTGAGCCTGTGGTGACTGGGGGTTAGATCTGGAGGACTGCTGTGGCTGAGTGGCCCGCGGGGAGGGCTCCCCGGGCTCCGCTGCTCGCCCGCAGGCGGATGTGACTGCTGGTTTCCCCCTGGTGATACTGGAGGTGCCCGGGGCTAGCCACCTGCCGGGTGGCTACTGGCAGCAGTGGAGGCTACCGTGGCGGCCCTGAAATCCGTGGGTAGACACCCACTTGGCCGACAATGCTGTGCTGAGTGTCGGAGCGGTGCTGCAGTAGGGGGTGACGCGTAGTGATGGCGCCAGCGACAGCAGGCCTCGAATCCACGGCTTTCTTCGCGCCACATACCGGTGGCGGGCCGACGGACCAATATTGGCGAGCTGCTTGCTGGGACATTCGTCTGTGGTTGGCGCCTGCGACCCTGCCTGGGGGAGAGCAGTATTGGTGGTGCCATAGAGAAGCCCTAATATCAGTGAAACTTTGGGGACCCTGGATGGACTAGCATTCTGCTGAGCGGCCCTTCCCCTACCTTTCCCTACGTACTAGAGCACCGTGTCTGCTTGTTGGCCTGCTCGCCTTGCGGTGACTTGTGCCTGATCTGGGGGCGGCTGCGGAGGTGCGCATCAAGGTGCAGTGCTCTTCCCTCTGCCTATCGGGGGGCATAGCTCCTGGGGCGGGACTTCTCGCGAATACGCCCGGCCTTCCCAGATTGTTGCCCCCTTCCCACCTTGGCGACGAAATGGGTAGGGTCAGACCCAAGATACCTGTGCGGCCGCCTGGTGAGAGCACTGTGTCACCTCTCCCGGACTGCGCAGGTGACCGCCCGGACCCGTCAACAACCATGGGGCCGCCTACTCCATCCCCGGATGTGATCCTCAAAGAGATCAGAGACACTCGTTCGGCGTTGGAAGGCCAACTGGGAGTGATCTCTGTAGACCTGAACCTCCTGAAAGACGACCACAAGCAGCTGGCAGACAAGGTGCGGCACACAAACCAGACGGTGGAGCCATTGATATCCCAGGTAGCGACTCATACCGAACAGCTTACCCTCATGCACCAGCAGATCGATGCCCTACAGGCGCGGGCTGATGATGCGGAAGGGCGCGCGCGCCGCAACAATCTCCGGATAGTGGGATACCCGGAGGGCGTGGAAGGCCCGAACCCCACGACTCACATTGAAAACTGGCTAAGAAGGGTGGTGGCCCCTACTGGTCTCTCCCCCCACTTTACTGTGGAAAGAGCGCATCGCGTCCCTGCGAGACAACTTCCGCCGGGAACCAACCCCCGCCCTATTCTAGCACGTATCCTCAATTATAGGGATCGCGATCACCTACTACAAGCTGCCCGAGACAGGGGCCCACTCAGTGTAGACAACGCCACCGTCCTCATCTTCCCAGACTATACACAGGCAGTCCAGCGAAAGCGCTTCTCCTTCATGGAGGTGAAGGCGCGGGTCCGAGCTGCGGGCCTCCCCTTTGCACTCCTTTTCCGGGTCAAATTGAAGGTGATCCATCAACAGAGGACTATCTTTTTCGACACACCGGACAGTGCATGGGACTGGATGGACAGAAACTTCCCGGAGGTTCTCCCGGCTCGGAGGCTGGACTCTTCAGTGCCGCAATCGCAGCGACTCCCACGAAGGTGAAAAAAGACTATGCTGACGCAGAGCACGTCCTCCGGCGCTCCACCGCAGCACCAAATCCGTGAGGGCCAGCGCGAGGCACTGTGCTCGGCCTCCTCCTTTCGCTCCACTCGGCCTCCGATCAACACTAGCCCCTCCTTGGGTACTTCCCTAGACTCTGACACAGATGGAAGCGTGGCACTATTCCCGTCGGATTCCACTCACCTGAGCAAAGACGCCCTAGAGAGCCTCCCGGACTGACATTCAGACTTCTTCTCTTTATTGTAATGAAGTGGCTCAGTTTTTCACCAATAAAATAAACAAGATACATGATGCTATTACAAGATCAAATCTGTCTACCATAGGAGATGCATCCCCTCCCCTGGAAGAAAGAATTGAATTAGGAGTGGCGACCTTAGACTCTTTTCCCCCCATTTCTTTGTTAGAAACTGAATGCTATCTAAGTCAGATTAAGAGTGGGAGCCCCTTGGATATCATACCGGCAAGAATTGTACCAACAGTAGGCAAGATTATTGGCTCACAGATCCAATGTCTTGTTAATCTTTCATTGAAGGAAGGCCAAGTTCCCAAGGAATGGAAGAAAGCAATAGTAAGACCGATCAGGAAAAATTCTTCCATTCCCTGGACCGATATGTCCAATCTCAGGCCCATTTCCTTACTCCCTTTCTTGGGGAAACTGACAGAAAAACACGTCAACAAACATGTATCAAATTACATTGAACAGACTGGTAGGTTAGATTGTTCTCAGTTCGGCTTCAGACCCAAACATAGCACCGAATCTGCCCTGCTTTCAGTGACTGACGATCTTCATATGTACCAGGACAGAGGATATTCTGTTATCCTGGTCCTATTGGATCTATCGGCAGCGTTCGATACTATATCACATAAAATCTTAATCGAACGTCTGGTTATGATGGGTATTGAGAACACCGCATTGGCCTGGTTAAAAAGCTTTTTGTCTAATCGTACCCAAACTGTCAGCATGGGCATATTTCAGTCAACAGAGACTTGTATCACGAAGGGGGTGCCACAGGGCTCTTGTCTTAGCCCTACTCTTTTTAACATCTATGTGGCACCCCTGGCTAACATTCTGAGAAATTTTGGGTTCATCCCCGTCTCATACGCAGACGATACACAGCTCTTATTCCCTTTCAAAAAACTCACACAGGAAGTGAGGATGGCCTTCTCAGAAGGCATGAAGGCTGTGGCAAATTGGATGACATCAAATTATCTCCAATGTAATGTAAACAAGACAGAAGTTGTGCTCTTCGGGGAAGTAAGAACGCTGTGGACTCCTGATTGGTGGCCATGCGAGCTTGGCCAAGTGCCAGAACCCAAACAGGTAGTAAAAAACCTAGGGGTTCGGCTCGATCGAGAACTTACTTTCAAGCAACACGGCAACTGGGTGGTTGGCCAATGTTTCCATGTTATTGGACTCTTACGTAAAGTTTTTCCAATGTTACCAGATTCTGTTAGAAAAACTCTAGTACAGGCGCTAGTTCTGAGTCGCCTGGATTATTGCAATGGACTCTTGCTGTCAGCTAATGAAAGTGTTCTAGCAAGACTCCAGGTGATGCAGAATACTGCTGCGAGGCTTGTGCTGAATGCCCCTTTGAGAACACCGTCTCAGCCTCTCCTGAATAAATTACACTGGCTCCCAGTTCGTAAAAGAATTCATTTTAAAATGTACTGTCTGATCCATAAGAGCCTTCATGGATGTGGACCCCCCTATTGGATGGATAAATTTATTCCTTACAACCCTACCCGCTCACTTAGGTCAAGCAGCCAACTCCTACTGAAAATACCGATTATTAAGAAGGCCAGACAAGGTGGTAAAGCATTTTCGGTTATCGGATCTACTCTATGGAATACTCTTCCTTTTGAACTTAGGCAATGCCCAGAACATCTAAATTTCAGGAAAAAACTTAAAACTTTCCTATTTTAACAAACTTGAAGGACCCACTTTCGGCTACTGTTGATGTCTCTATTTACAGCCTTTTTCTCTTCTTCTTCCTATTTTCTGTCTGTGCGCAGAGATACTCTTAATAGAGTCGATTCTAGCGCGTTATAAACCATAAAAAATAAAATAAATAAAATAAATTGTGGGGCTTGTTCTCCGGAGGGGTGCTCGGGAGTGTACACCCCCTCACCGTTTGGCGGTGGGATCTCCTATGTATTTTGTTCACCTTAGTGGGCCATTGGACCATAGTGTGTAATCCTTTCATGTATGGGTAGTCCCCCGGCCTGCCCTGTCTTGGGCGCTTCCATGATTTGTACACGCTACTGATAACTCAGTGAGACGATAACCTTCTCCCCCACTAGGCGATAGCACTGGTTCACGTTCTGTAGTTATGATTCGTTTACAGTTTGGTCGGACGCAGTTGGGGCGTTGGACCCAGTATTGGGTAGCAAAGCTTTTGTTTATAGGTTTGCCAAACGGTCTGAGAAGTAGGGGGTTGGGGGAGGGGCAGGGGGATGGGGGTGGAGTGAGGGGGTGGGGGGCTGGTGCGGAGGGGTGACTTTCTCCTGACACGATGACAGTCCCAAGGTCATATGTCTTCATATCCTGGAATGTGAGGGGCATGGGCTCCATTCAGAAACGCCACCGGGTAGTGGCCCAGTTGCACCGCCGTAAGGCTCAAATAGTATATTTTCAAGAAACTCACCTGATCCATGCCGAATCCCTGAAATTGCAAAAACGTTGGAGGGGTCAATTCTATGCCACCTCATACTCTGCCTTTTCTAGAGGGGCTGCAATATGGCTCCGGGCGGGAGTCCCCTTTTCCTTATTGGAAAGCCGGATTGATGATATGGGTAGGTATGTTCTGTTGCGGGTCCTATTAGACGGCTCGCCGGTAGTGCTGGGCTCTTTGTACGCCCCTAATGTGGATCACGCACAATTCCTCTCCCGGGTTTCCGTGGCCTTGTCTGACTGGAGTGATTGTCCATGGTTGCTTGGTGGAGATTTGAATGCTGTTTTCGATGTTGAGCTAGATCGATCTCACCCTCCCTTGGCTGGTACTGCTACGCGGACCCGAGCCGCGGCCTTGGGTCAGTGGGCACGGGGTTGGGGTTTGCTAGATCTTTGGAGATCGCAGCACCCGACTAATAGGGAATATTCCTTTTATTCTTATCCCCATCATTGCACACATGCCTGGATTACTTCTTAGGCTCGCCGTCTTTGTCCTATGCGGTCTCCCACTGCACTTACTTGGGCAAAACCCTATCCGTTCACAACCCTATCGAATTATGCCTTCAGTGGGGCCGATCCCCAGCACCGATACCGACTTGGAGGATGCAACCCCTTCAATTGGAGGACCAGGTCTTCCGTGACACCTTGCAAAAGGCGATCAATACATACTTTACTGACAACGAAGGCACTGCCTCGACACGTTCCATAGAATGGGAAGCCTTTAAGGTGTCTATGCGGGGGGTGTCCCTGAGCTCCGTGGTGGGGGCCCGTAGGGAAATGATCCGGGACCTAACAGAACTGGAGGCTACGCTGCAGGAACATGAAGTGGAGGCCCAACTGGACGAGCAGGCTGAGGACTCCTTACAGACAGCCAGAGTAAAGTATGCGGAGGCTCTAATGCGGCTCCGCTTATTGGATTACAGGGCGTACACTCAGCGCACGCACTCGGAGGCGGGTAGGGCGGGCCCATTACTGGCGCGGCTAATTGCCCCCCCAACCTGCCCTACTCCCATCCTGGCTATTAATACCGCACAACACGGACAAGTCCAGACCCAATTGGGAATAAACTTGGCGTTTCGGACCCATTACGAGACGCTCTACGGGGCGCCTCCATCGCCAGACGTGGATGCTGTGGCTGAGTTTCTGGCACAGGCGAACTTGCCGGTGCTCTCTGCAGCAGAAATCCACGACTTAAAAGCGCCGATTACTTCGGCCGAGATCAGAGTAGCTATTAAGTCCTTAGCTCGCGGGAAGACCCCTGGCTCTGATGGACTGCCCATCGAATTTTACTCCACTTTCTCTCCTCTATTGATCCCCAAACTACTTCAACTCTATATGACATCACTCGCTGAGGGGAGGCTGCCCCCTACCACTTGGGAGGCGATTGTCATATCCCTCTTAAAGCCAGATAAAGATCCTTTTGATGTATCATCCTACCGGCCTCTATCGATCCTTAATACGGAATATATAATTCTTAGTAAACTTCTTGCTAACCGCCTTCTCCCGCTCCTTTCGCGGTTGATCCATACGGACCAATGCGGCTTTGTCCCACGGCGGAGTACATCGCTGAATCTTCGGCGCTTTCACGCCGTCTTGCACGCCTCCGGGCCCCGGCCGGCGGGAGCAGGGTGTCTATCCTTGGATATATCGCAGGCCTTCGATACTCTAAGTTGGTCTTATATGCTGGAAGTGTTGGCTAAAATGGGCGTTCCCCCAGAACTATGTGCCTGGATTCAGCTGCTCTACACCGCCCCCACGGCCAGGGCGAAGACAGGCTCGATAATCTCTTCAGCCTACCCCATCCTTCGAGGTACGTGCCAGGGTTGCCCATTATCGCCTATATTGTTTGTTTTGGCGCTTGAGCCGTTGGCCCAAAACCTTAGGCGGGCCATGGTCCCTCATGGCATTCCGATGGAGGGTGCCCTGCATTCAGTCTCGCTTTACGCAGACGACATGCTGCTGTACTTTTGTGATCTCCGGGCCGACATGATGGAAGTGGCAGCTCTCTTTCTTCACTTCGGGGAGATATCCGGATTGCACCTCAATGCTTCCAAATCCGTGGCCTATTCCTTCGGTGGCGCGCTTACGGCTCAGGAGCTCCGTTTTGGGCCCTTGTCCTTCAGGGTGGCACCGGTTACTTTTAGGTACTTGGGAATTAATATCTTTCGATCCGTGCCGGATGTCATAGCAGGCAATCTAGTGCGCACAATCTCTTCTATACGTTCCCAAATTTAGTTTTGGAATACCTTGCCTATTACCGTCGCGGGACGGGTAGCGATATCTAAAATGGTGATGCTGCCTCGCTTGCTTTACCATTTCGTCAACATCCCGGTGCTATACCCCGCTTGGATCTTTTGAGAGTTGGATGCACTGCTGGTCTCGCTGGTCTGGGGTCCGGGGAGGCATAGGGTGGCATTAGCTAAGCTGAGGCTGCCGAGTGATGCTGGTGGTATGGGAGCGCCAGACTTTAGAGCATACTGCTTTGCTGGCCAGCTGCAGTGGTTGGCCTTCTGGCTGGCCGGGAAAAATCTGTTTGAAATCGGCTACACCCCGACCCAACTAGCACATTGTACCTTGCAGTCGTTGTCGTGCCCCGGTGCCCCTAAGCCATGGGACCCTCCGGCCCTACTAAAGGTAGCGCTTCATTATTGGACAAGGGCATGTAAGTATGCTAAAATCCAAAATCCGTATGCTCCCAACATACCGCTGTGTGGTCTCCCTACGAGGCAGGGAATTCTGAGTGCCGGACAAGTACGGCCTTGGACACAACAGGGGGTGGAAACAATAGGAGCCTTTTTTCAGGAAGGCAGTTTGATGCCCCACGGGGACTTTGCGAGGGTAAACGTGGTACCCGACACTCAGTTTCTACTCCATGCGGCGATCTCCCGGTATATCCGGGCACATTGTCAGGAGACACCTGTAGAACCCTCAACATTCCACCTCCTGCGCTCCCTTCACATAATGGGCCATGGGCGGTTCCTGGTTCGTTGGCTTTACCAGGGCCTCCGGGAACATACGCAGATCTCCTTGGCTCTTCTCAGGTTGCGGTGGGAAACAGATTTGTCCCGGGCATTTAGTGATAGAGAGTGGACCTATATACTGGAATACCCTAAGAAAGTGTCCCGCAATTGTAGGGTGAAAGCTATTCAATTGTTTGTCCTCCACAGGGCTTACCTTACACCCCGTACACTAAGTAAGATGTACAACACAGCGGTATCGGCCTGTCCTCGTTGTCCGGCATCGGATGCCGACCTGACGCATATGCTGTGGCTCTGTCCGGCGCTGCGGGGATACTGGGGTAGGATAACGCACGTCTTAAATACAATTACCGAACGACCCTCCTGGGAAACAGCAGAGGCGTGTTTGTTGGGTCTTTTACCTCTCCCCCTTAAAGTGACCTTGCTGCGTCGTTTTGCCAATCTGGCATTAATGCTAGCAAAGCGCCTGATAACACAACGTTGGAAGTCCCGTGCCCCGCCGCGGGTAGAGGCCTGGGGAGAGGAGGTGTTGAGATGGTCGGTGGCAGAGCGAGAGGCGCTGCATCGGGAAGAGAGTCGGGGGCTGCGCAAGCGTCCTATATCCCTAGAATGGGCACACCTGACTGAGCTGTTTAAGAGTGAAATGGAGGAGAGGGAGGGGGCTACAGGGACCACTTCCCAAAGTACCCCTGAACGAGCCGGGGCACATGTCAGCGGATGTGCTGGATGAATGCTAGACCCTGTCCCCTGACATTGAGTGATGTAATGTCCCGATTGATTGAAGCCACTTCCGGCTGGGTGGGGGGGGGGGGGGGGTTACGCCTTCTCCCCTTATTCCACTTGTCCTCATTTATCCAGATCCCCCCTCTTGTTGTACTGCTCGACCTCCCCCCTTCCCCTACCGCGCGCTTATGGTGTGGTTTCCTCCCCCCCCCACCTCTCCCCATAGGTATAGTATCTTGATGGATGGGAATGTAGCACATAACAATGTACATGGCGGGTGTCCTTCCAAGTCGTCATGTGACATTTTCTCAGTGTATCAACGACTATACTACATGATTTGCTGGTCCGCACAGGATGCCTGCTTTGTCTCCTCTGCCCTATATATACTTAAAGTGATTGATGCAGTGTATTTCTCATTGCTCCTCCTCATGCCAAATCTTAATAAAGTTTGTTTAAAAAAAAAAAAACAACGCTTGCAAAAAATAATTTACTTGTCCTTCTTCATTCTCTGAAGTGACTCCTCCACTGCCATACTGAAGAGGCAATCCCCGCGAAGGGAATGTTCACAACTGCTGCATGCAGCTCCTGTTTGAACTCAGACACTCTTAGACAGGCATGCCTCCTGAGCGTGTTTCCGGTGCACAGTTGTTTGCGGCGGGCTCTGATTGTCAGAAACTCCATCTCCGCCCACTGCTGGTGTGCATACCAGTTCAGGAGGACGTTGGAATTGGAGATTCTTCACTCAACCTCGGCCAAATGCTCGATCCTCCTCCCCACTATGTTCGCTCACTGCTTTCCAGCTGCTGCTGGTGAACTGGCTCGTTTGTGGGGAGATGATGGTGGAGTAGGCAGCCAGTGGTCCTTTGATGTAGACGAGGTCCTGTGTAGAGTGCCTTTATCTTTTCTCCACACTTAGAGTGACAGCCTTTCACGTGGGTGGTTCTTTGAAGGCTTCTCTTTCCTGGTCCGGCACACGTGGTTGCATTAGGAGAAACTCGCTCCTTCACTGTGATGGCAGTAAGGCTTCCAGTAAGAAACGCAATTTCCTTTGTTCCTCCACTAGCATGATGCCGTAGGTATCTGCCGCCCATTTCACCCTTGTGTTGTACACAGAGATGTCCTCCGGAGGCGAGGGCCTGAAGGAGTATGTGTCCACACCCTCCTCTGGTAAGTCGGTATGGACACCTTGCCAGTTGTCTGAAGTGGCGGCTTTGAATTCCCCCCCCTAATAGGCGCTGTTAAACTCATCTTCAAATTCGATGACTTTCTCTTGTTCTAACACTAGTTCTCCTGCTTTGACCTCAACCAGTTTTTCCATCAAGGCCCGGAGTTGGATCTAGTTTCCCTTTAAAAAGTCCTAAAACACCTTCTTCCTTTTAATTTAGGCCTCCATTTCAGCTCCGAGGCGCCTTATCTTCTTTCTTAAGTCAAACGGTTTCTTCTCTGCTTCAACGCCAACTGCTGGTGCCTTCTTTTTTCGCCCCCGAAGTGTCCCCCGGTGGGCCGACTTCTCCTTCCCACGCTCTCAATTGCCTTTTGGGGTCGAGGAATGTTCCAAGGCTTTGTCTCCTGCAGTTTCTTCGTGTTAAATTCTGAAGTGATCTTTAGGCTTCTGTTTAACCTCTGCCATCCCCGAAGTCGATTTCTTGAGTCTGACCCTTTCAGCTCCGTCCCTCATCTCCGCTGCAGTACCTCATATTTTCATCATTAAACATATTTCAACAACGGTTCTACAGCGCATTTCCATTCTTGTTGTCGATATTCACCAATCAGAATCTTGCTCCCATTTCTGTGTCGTCATCACTGCAGGACTCCTTTGCTCTGGGGTCTGTTTCTTCCCCTGTGCCATGGCGTAGTGCACCCACCTCTGTTTCTCCCTTACCAAAAAGAAAAAAAGAATCTAAGTCTGAGTCTGATGTCATCGAGAAGGAACATACCACCAAATGATCGCCGACAACTCCTACTCTAAATTAAAAATTAAAAATAGAGAAAATTCTGGTCCCAACCACTAGATGATGGAACTATGCACAGCATGTGACTCCAGAAAGATTCACCCTGCAAACCATACCTACCATATCCACTTGACTATAAACTGGAAGTCAGGATTCTGCCATCAATATTTTCGCAGGACAATCTTTCTGTCCTCAACTCTGTGGTTACTACCACGTCAAGTGGGTCATTAGCAGTCTTTTCCTGTAACATGAAAGGCACTTCATGAACAGTCAAGGCATGATTAGGTTTTGGAGAATCACTAACCGGTCCTTCCTCTCCTTCCCTCAATTCATAGTTTCTGCCGATGTGTAGCTTTGTGCTTCGATTGAACCACAATGGGCAGATGCAAAATGAAACATAAACGTCTACCAGTCAAGAAATTCAACTACAGGAGGAGGAACAAGAAACCTAAAACTGCTGACAGCAGAGCTTCCTCTCAAGCCTATCACTATGCTCTCCTACAGCCAGACGAAGATAAAACAGGATACAGCCCAAATAATGCCATAACCTCCATCATAGTAAGTAATAAATAGGTAAGGAACACGATTTGATGACATGCCCTGTAGACAAGTCTCGATGATAAAGTAGCAAAAGTAACAGAGTGATGGTGGAAGGCAGGCTGAAAAGGTGAAGGCTGGTGCTGCGCCTAACTCAAAGACATCCGACATCCTGTCTAAGGTCCAGAAGTCACAAATCAACAACCTTGTTCAAATCAAAAAACTACTTGCAACCAATCAACAAAGGTTTCACCGGCGCCCAGAAAAAACCTAAGTCAAGACAGACTATCTGCGACAGGTTCTCTGTAAGGAATTCACAAGTTATGCAACATCACCACTTCTGTCTTTAATCAAGCTCACAGAGTGCTACGGGTCCCCCAAAACCAGGGACTTCTCTTTCTCTGAGATCAGCACAATGGAGGAAACATTATGTGGAGAGTATAGATAATCCAGATGAGCAGACTACAGAAAGATGGTGTGTATCAATCCACAACACAATTATTTTATCCTTCAATGAACTAAATGGTCCAATAAAAAGACAGAACCTTTACAAATATTGGGACTGAACTGAGAAAGCAGCGTATCAAATATACCATCATGCTTATTACTACATTGAAGGGACAGGTGAGATGAAGGCGTGGCCAAGGAGGCCAAGATGGTGGACGTGGATTAATCGAGATCTGTGCCGCAATCCCGTTTTCTGGATATATATGGTAATCTGGGGGGCCATCGGCTTCCCCACTGTTCGCTGCGGCTGTAGTCGGCGATGGGGAGGCATCTGGACCTTTTTAGGTCTCGGCTAGCGAAGGCTGCGCTTGCGCAGTCTCGCTCGCGAGATTTAATGACTTGGAGAAGAGGGGCTTGCACCCGCCCCTCTTCTCCCCTGTTCTCCATTGGCTGGCCTCTTGAATGCTGGCCAGCCATTGGAGAAGAGGTCCGTCACTCCGAACAGGCCCCGTCCTTTTCGGATTTGGAGGCGTGTTTTTTCCAACTTTTCTAATTATCTCCTCCAGCCAATGGCAAGAGGAGAGAAAAGGAAAACACGCCCCTGAATTCGAAACCGCCACTGCGTTTCTCCGAGGCATTTCTGCTCTGCCTCGGAGAAAGGCAGTGGTGTGCTTGCCTTTTGCTCTGCCTTGTTTGGGTTGTCACATTATCTCAGTACGGTCTTGAGGGTACGCCAGCACTGCCGCTTTAAGAACGGTCCTGTTTTACCTCTGCAGAAGTTTGGAAACCATGGGTGAAAATCGAGTTGCGTCTGCTGCTTTAAAGTATGCCCTCAAATATCGTCCACGCTGAGCACTGTAAAACCACAGAGCGTACATGGGCACTGAACATAGTACAGGCTTTGGGCATCCTGGATTAATGGCGCCTAGAACCCCAATACACTAACCGTCATCCCCTTCCTGCTACCAGGCCCTCCTGGCAAACAGCGAAGGGAAGGGGGGAGCGGTTATAGAGGAACCTGGGACTTGTAGTCCTCCTCGCACTTGAAGACTTTCTGTGGCATCACGCCGTCGCTACCCATGGGACTACAGCTCCCAGCGTGCGCTCGGGCCAGTGCTACGCAGGCGCTCTGGTGTTCGAAGGAGCGCGTCTGTTATGCTGCTTCGGCGAGGATAAAAAAAAAGAACAGAAACTGGAGGGAGCGCGAGGCAAACGGCGCGGAAGCGGCCGGGGGTGCAAGTAATCTATGTGGGCCCGATTCACAGAACTAACTTAAGACAAAATCCTAAACTTACTACCATTTTCGTATTCACAGAAGGCACTTACTCATTTTGGTATTCACAGAAGACACTTACTCACATCGGTATTCACAGAAGTTAGGAGTCCTAACTTTAGGACTCCTAAATGCCTTCTGTGAATACTGAAAGTCTTAAAATTAGGATTTTTCTCAGTTTCGGAGTCCTAAAGTTAGGACTCCTAACTTTACTACTACTAAACTGAGAAAAATCCTAATTTTAAGGCTTTCGGTATTCACAGAAGGCATTTAGGAGTCCTAAAGTTAGGACTCCTAACTTTACTACTACTAAATTGAGAAAAATCCTAATTTTAAGGCTTTCATTATTCACAGAAGGCATTTAGGAGTCCTAAAGTTAGGAGTCCTAACTTTACTACTACTAAATTGAGAAAAATCCTAATTTTAAGACTTTCGGTATTCACAGACGGCATTTAGGAGTCCTAAAGTTAGGACTCCTAACTTCTGTGAATACCGAAATGAGTAAGTGCCTTCTGTGAATACCAAAATGAGTAAGTGCCTTCTGTGAATACCAAAATGGTAGTAAGTTTAGGATTTTGTCTTAAGTTAGTTCTGTGAATCGGGCCCTGTGTGTCCGCGCAGCCTTTGTGCACCGCAACAATGTAACAAAGCGCCGCCCGGGCGCACTTCGGAGCGGACGACAAGCCTGGCTAATACATGGCTTCTCCGCTCCCCCGAAGCGGGCATCCTTGGGCGTCGCTGCGCCGTCTCCACCGCTCCCGGGGATGCGCAGGCCGTGGCGGTAGGGGCGGGGACGGGGGGAGGCTCTCCGTGCATGGCTCCCAGAACTGCAGGAAGAAGAGCGTTGCTCATGGGAGGGAATTTTTTTTCTTCCCTGCCCGCCATCTTTTGAAGGTGAAAATGAGAGGAGGGAAGGAGGGGTAGTAGGAGGGCTCTAGCTGGGGAAGCTTTGTGAATGTATGAGCTGGGCACGGAAGGGGTGGCCATGGGATGCGGTTGCCAGGCGGCCGAGGGGGTACCCTTGAACGTGTGACGGGAAAGGGGGTGTGGGGCGTGATGGTTCCAGAGTGGAAGGGACATATATCTCCTAGTGGGTGTTACCAAGAGACCAGGTCTTCGCTGTGATGCTCGGCTGTGGGGGGAGCTTCAACTACCTGGCACCCTTTTTAGGTTTCTCGTGCCTTAAACACTGTTAAATGATGATTTATTGCTAATCTCGTCACAGGTGCTGGAAGGTTTGTGGAAGCCACTGTGTGTGTATGTGTGGCTCTGTGAGTGTGGCTCTATTTGTGTGTGGGTTGCTCTGTGTGTGTGGGTGGCTCTGTGTTTGGGTGGCTGTGTGTGTGTGGCTCTGTGTGTGAGTGCAAATGCAATAGGTCTCGCATTGGAGAGTGATTAAGCTATTAACATTGTAAATAACAATGCCGTTTCTTTAAATGTTTTAAAAACAAGAATAATGTCATGAGCAATGCCAACAGCTCTAACTTTAACAATGCCGAGACCATTGCATTGTAAATGCTTGTTATGGACTGATTTGGGCCCCGTGGGGAGATCTTTGGACAGTGGCCGGGTCCAGGAACAAGCTGCTCCCTACCTGCGCACGGGAGCGTGCTGCTGACAGACTGTACCGCCGGACGCGACCTGCTGCTCCTGTGAGCCTTTCCTCACATGTATGCTCGGCTTCCCGAGTCCCGAGGAGGTCTGCCAGGAACGACAGAGGGCACTGCAGGTGGCAGCAGAATTTCTGGACCCCGCTCCGCATTCCAATGCAGAAGTCGGCGAATCTATATCATTGGGGGACGAGGACTCTACCACATCGCTGAACCCCGCGTTACTGGGGTTGCCTGATATTGTAACATGGAATGTTCGCGGTATTCAGACCCCCTGCCGGCAATATGCAGAGTATTTATACCTATGCCGTAGGCAGACGCACATAGCATACTTACGGGAATCTCATATTACAGAGCTGGAGGCGTCCAAATTCCAGAAGAGATGGAGGGGCAATTGTTTTCCAGCAATTACTCCACCTATGCGGGGGGTACTGATATTGATCAAAGCAAGGGTCCCTTTCGTTGCCACACACAAGATCATACACCCCAGTGTTTTGGTGGTGGGGGGGTCGGCTAGATGGTCACCAGGTGCTTCTTGGAGCGATCTACGTGCCCAACACAGAGCGGACTCCGTTCCTTAATGCATTTTCTAAAACACTAGCACATTGGAGTGGAATACCCTGGTAACTACTGGGCGGGGATTTTAACAGTTTTCCTAATGTGGAGTTAGACCACTTCTTCCCACCCCTGCCTCGTACCACAGCCACCTCTTATCCACACAACCTGAACACATTGATGCGGCACTGGGAGCTGTTGGACAAAGGGTGTCAATGTAACACCAGTACGTGGATATACTCATTTTACTCTCATGCACACGGACCCCATGTTCCTATAGACATATTTGTCTGGACCCCTAGCATTATCCAATACGCCACCCATGTGGACTACCTTAGTAGAACACACTCAGATCATAGCCTACTCGAATTGCAACTACACTGGGAACGCCCCCCCCCTCTGATACCCACATGGCAACTGCAGGCATCAACAGTAGAGGACCTCCCTTTCCGAGTTTCTATTAGCACCAGTATAAGGTAATACTCCGATATCAAAACAGACTCCACCACCTCCCTACTAATGGAGTGGGAAGGGGACACTGTCTGCTCAGACTTGAGGGACTGGCCAGGTCCTCAGACGTTGGCCAGGCATGTTTGCAAAAGGCCAGAAGCGACCACATAGCATTACTGGAAAGACTGTGCTGTCTTAATTATACCACTCATGCTAAAAAAACACACGCCGTGGCCATGGGGCTGGGATCATTACTGGCATGGCTGATACAGTAATAATTGGCACAACGTCCTATACTATCTATAAGAACAGGCGAGGAGTTGATACTACATACGCAAAGAGAAAATCACACCACCTTTACGCACCACTGTGCACAGTTGTACACGTCCACGGCTGCAGTGACACAGCAGGAGATAAACGACCTGGCTGACGTTGCCCTACTCCAGGCACCATTCGAGCATAAAGAGGATCTTAATTGGGATAGCACTACCTTTGAGATTGAGGAGGGAATGGGCATACTGACCAAGGGCGAAACACACAACCCTGACAGGCTATTGTCTGAATTTAAAATGCTTATGCTCCATTACTGGCACCCCATTTAAAACAAGCATTTGCAATGCAAATAGGTCTCGCATTTGTGAGTTAGAGCTATTGACGTTGTAAATGGCAATTTCATTTTTACCTACACGTTTTATTTTTGGAGTGAATGTATGTAGTGTGCAAAATCCCTTGGAAAGGTCCTGCACTTCGTAATAAATATATTGAAAAAGACACAGTGTGGATTGTGTCAACAATTGCTTGGCACGTACCTCATGGGTGAAGTGTCACCACACATGCACACCGTGGTGCTTTAATAATGCGAAACTCATTAATAAAAGTAGTGCTTACAGACTAAACAACGCAATCGGAATCGGAGCATGTGAATCTGAATCCCCGCTCTTCTTTTTCATTTTCTGGACTATTTGACTCACTCTCCTGCATCTTGGTTATCGCCAAAACACTGGGAGGCAATGAAGTTTGCCAACGGGGCGGGGCAGGGGGGCTTCGGGGGTACATGAAAATGTATTCATTGCCTAGTTGTCAAAGGTCACCCGGTGCTATTAGTTAAAAGAGTGCAGATTTCATTAAGATATTAAGAGTACTTTACTCGCATCTATGAGGAAATCGACATTAACTAAACAAAATGCCAGAATGCGTGTCAGTTTTCACAGTGTTTTAGACAGTACTGGTTGCTTAGTTTAATTACATTCATTTTAGTATGTTCTCTTTTACACAGCATCCAAAGTAGGTTACCTAACCCCAAAGCGCCGAGTTGTTAAATGACCCATAGAAGGGAGTCTTTTACAGTTGAGCAAATGTGTCCAAATGTAGTTTTGGTAGTGCCATAGAATGATCAGCCAATGAGGTACTCGATGAGCAGTTATTTAACTACACGTTAAAAACATACGGTATTGTGGCTGTTGTTTGTTTGTACCCAACCACCTCTTTGAATGTGTTTATTAGCACAGAGGTTCATCTACCAGACAGTGCTCACAGAGGGGCGACTAAAGCGCAGAACAAAATGTATTAATTTATCCTGAGTGTGAAGGCACCCGGAAGGCTTAGGTGCCCGCCTGGAGAGGATAGGGATCCTAGCGCTTCTACAGACTCCGCCATGCTCCTCTGCACCAGCAGGGCACAGCTCAGAATCTGACGCTTCTGCTAAGAATAGGTGAGGGGGATGAGGTCGGGGCATGCGGGAGTTGCCGGCAGATTTCCAGGTTATTGAAAGTGATGATTCTGACGTGAGGCAATGGAGACTGACTTGGTCTGTTTGTCTGCACCAGTCTATTTTTCTACCATCTACCGGGCTCACTGTCATGTATCCATTCATCTCTCTTTGTTAGAGGTGCGCAAGCCAATATATTAATTAGAAGGTAGAGCCAGCCGGAGCATAGCCAAGCGTATACGAGCCAGTGGGCGAGACGTGAAAATGATCGGCATGTTAATCATACAGTAAACATGATGTAAATGTGCGATAATGTCTCTTCAGAATTAAAAAAAAGTGTATTTCTTAAGCACGTTACCTCAGTACACAAGATTATAGCACTGAATTGAGAGGAAGTTATTAAAAGTGCTTGTTTTAAACATGAGTTAAAACACTGCCGCTCCTCCTGCCCGACAACAATGCCATTTGTGAACTAAGAGGCGTCAGTTGCCATGCATACCCCGAATGTTGCCTAGAGTCTTATTATATTTAGAGTAACATTAAAATCTAGTTCATTAAACAAGAGAAGTTTTTGTACAGCACGCATCTTGAACGCAGATATTTCAAGGTGGCAATAATAAATATGAAAACGGAAGTGCCGGCAGGCAAGAAAACAGGAACGAGAGTGGGGGGAGGTGGGGCAGGGGAGGTATGAAAAGTCATAGACTGAGGGAGGGGGCGATGGGGTGGGGAGACAGGGAAGAAAATAGTGTTAGGAGTAAAGTGGCCAATAGCCATGGAAGGATACAAATGAAGAATGAGGAGGGACTAACAAGCCTCAAACCAATTGGAAGGCAGCATTTAAGACAAAAGCCAATGGGCAGAGAGTGGGAGGAGCTTCCACGAAGCTTCCACACCACAGAATATACTGCATGCTTTGCAAAGCAATGGCAGCGCATGCGCGCTGCAATGCCAGACGAGGCCTAAAAGAAAATAGTGCTAGGAGTAAAGGGGCCAATAGCCGTTGAAGGATACAAATGATGAATGAGGAGGGACTAACAAGCCTCAAACCAATCGGAAGGCAGCATTTAACAAAAAAGCCAATGGGCAGAGAGTGGGTGGAGCTTCCACGAAGCTTCCACACTACAGTATATACTGCATGCCTCGCAAAGCGATGACAGCACATTCGCGCTGCAACGCTAGGCGAGGCCTAAACATTATATGATGCGGCTCTTGTGATGGTTGCACTGCCGCCTACGTTGAGCAATGCCTTACACATTTTGTTGCCCAAACTTGGTAGAGACAAGTTTAGATAGAATCCTACAGGCCTCCCTCTCTGTTAAATACTGACTAGCAAATTTGGGCGAGGATTCTGGCCGACTGGCTGGCTCCTTTGGTTCCACAGCTGGTACACCCTGACCAGAATGGTTTTGTGCCAGCCAGACACACCTCTCTGACTCGATGCCAATTCTTCCGGGTACTGGAGCATGCCCCGCATATGCACCCAGTGTTGGGTTGCTTGGTACAGGATCTACACAAGGCGGTTAATTCCCTCGAATGGCCCTACTTATTCGAGGTCCTCACATTATATAGTCTGGGACCCTGCTTCCTCCGATTGGTCAGATTATTATACACCAGCCCTACAGACAAGGTTAAAATAGGATGCCACATATCAGACCCTATTAAGATACAGAGAGGCACCTGACAGGGCTGCCTGCTGTCCCCTCGCCTCTTTTTTATGGCACTTGAGCCCCTAGCTCACCTTCTGCATGCCCATGGCCAATAATAGGCTATACCTCTTGGAGACAGCTTGCATGGTGTCTGCCTTTATGCAGTTTATATGTTACTCTACCTTAATAACATCCATTCCATACCATACCACCCATCCACCCACCCACCACTGAATGACTGCTAGACAAATTTGCCGCTGTATCGGGCATTAGAGTCCATTTGAATAAGTCTTGTCTTTTCAAGTTTACACACCCAACCCGATGTTTTATGTGAATGGCGTCTGTCTAACCTGGCAAACATCCACATTCCGCTATCTGAGTATACGGATTTATCATGTACCTAATCTGGATGGCAACCTAGTTCGTGTTGTCACTGCCTTAAGGGTGCAGATATCTTTCTGGCAAACAGCCGATATCGGCTGCAGGGAAAGTGGCTCTAATTAAAATGGTTGTACTACAGAGACTACTGTACTACTTTGTTAATCTTCTCTTATATATATCTAAGCCCTTCTTTCGCTCCTTAGCACGCTTGATGGGCGATCTTATAAGGCAAAATATGCCTAGCAGAGTAGCACTTACCAAGCTCCATCTCCTGGTGGGCTGCGGTGGGCTCAGTTTACCTAACTTCGGACAGTATTACCTGGCCTCACAGCTGCAGTGGGTGGCATGCTGGATGCAAATTAGAGGACACAGTGACACTCCTTTCACCCCCTGACCAGAGCGCTACTGCCAAGCGCACTTCTCATTCGGGTTGCTTGTAGATGCTTTCGCAGGACTTTATTTAATTTACGCCTTATGCCCCTGCACTTCCACAACATGGTATGCCACGGGGACACAAGTCAGCCTCCCTCCGGGAACTCAGATCATGGCACGAGGTGGGCCTGTACAGTGCAGGTGACTTATATTGGGATGGGGCCCTGCTTCCCATAGAGGAACTACTAGCTAACTTTGAACTTCCACCAGGGCAATTCCTCTTGTATCCTTCCTTTGTTCATGTGTTGGATCAGTACTGAGGAGACACAGCAGGAGCCCCGCAGCATCTCATCATGCAATACTTGCACCAGTACTGAGGAGACACAGCAGGAGCCCCGCAGCATCTCACCATGCAATACTTGCACCAGTACTGAGGAGACACAGCAGGAGCCCCGCAGCATCTCACCATGCAATACTTGCACCAGTACTGAGGAGACACAGCAGGAGCCCCGGAGCATCTCACCATGCAATACTTGCACCAGTACTGAGGAGACACAGCAGGAGCCCCGGAGCATCTCACCATGCAATACTTGCATCAGTACTGAGGAGACACAGCAGGAGCCCCGCAGCATCTCACCATGCAATACTTGCACCAGTACTGAGGAGACACAGCAGGAGCCCCGCAGCATCTCACCATGCAATACTTGCACCAGTACCGAGGAGACACAGCAGGAGCCCCGGAGCATCTCACCATGCAATACTTGCACCAGTACCGAGGAGACACAGCAGGAGCCCCGCGGCATCTCACCATGCAATACTTGCATCAGTACTGAGGAGACACAGCAGTAGCCCCGCAGCATCTCACCATGCAATACTTGCACCAGTACTGAGGAGACACAGCAGGAGCCCCGCAGCATCTCACCATGCAATACTTGCACCAGTACTGAGGAGACACAGCAGGAGCCCCGGAGCATCTCACCAAGCAATACTTGCACCAGTGCTGAGGAGACACAGCAGGAGCCCCGGAGCATCTCACCATGCAATACTTGCACCAGTACTGAGGAGACACAGCAGGAGCCCCGGAGCATCTCACCATGCAATACTTGCACCAGTACGGAGTAGACACAGCAGGAGCCCTGCAGCATCTCACCATGCAATACTTGCACCAGTACTGAGGAGACACAGCAGGAGCCCCGCAGCATCTCACCATGCAATACTTGCACCAGTACTGAGGAGACACAGCAGGAGCCCCGGAGCATCTCACCATGCAATACTTGCACCAGTACTGAGGAGACACAGCAGGAGCCCCGGAGCATCTCACCATGCAATACTTGCACCAGTACTGAGGAGACACAGCAGGAGCCCCGGAGCATCTCACCATGCAATACTTGCACCAGTACTGAGTAGACACAGCAGGAGCCCCGCAGCATCTCACCATGCAATACTTGCACCAGTACTGAGGAGACACAGCAGGAGCCCCGCAGCATCTCACCATGCAATACTTGCACCAGTACTGAGGAGACACAGCAGGAGCCCCGGAGCATCTCACCATGCCATACTTGCACCAGTACTGAGGAGACACAGCAGGAGCCCCGGAGCATCTCACCATGCAATACTTGCACCAGTACTGAGGAGACACAGCAGGAGCCCCGCGGCATCTCACCATGCAATACTTGCATCAGTACTGAGGAGACACAGCAGGAGCCCCGCAGCATCTCACCATGCAATACTTGCACCAGTACTGAGGAGACACAGCAGGAGCCCCGCAGCATCTCACCATGCAATACTTGCACCAGTACTGAGGAGACACAGCAGGAGCCCCGCAGCATCTCACCATGCAATACTTGCACCAGTACTGAGGAGACACAGCAGGAGCCCCGGAGCATCTCACCATGCAATACTTGCACCAGTACTGAGGAGACACAGCAGGAGCCCCGGAGCATCTCACCAAGCAATACTTGCACCAGTGCTGAGGAGACACAGCAGGAGCCCCGGAGCATCTCACCATGCAATACTTGCACCAGTACTGAGGAGACACAGCAGGAGCCCCGGAGCATCTCACCATGCAATACTTGCACCAGTACTGAGGAGACACAGCAGGAGCCCCGCGGCATCTCACCATGCAATACTTGCATCAGTACTGAGGAGACACAGCAGGAGCCCCGCAGCATCTCACCATGCAATACTTGCACCAGTACTGAGGAGACACAGCAGGAGCCCCGCAGCATCTCACCATGTAATACTTGCACCAGTACTGAGGAGACACAGCAGGAGCCCCGCAGCATCTCACCATGCAATACTTGCACCAGTACTGAGGAGACACAGCAGGAGCCCCGCAGCATCTCACTAAGGAATACTTGCACGTAATGGGAGCGGGAAGCCACCTGACCCAATGGCTGGCTAGTTCTATAGGCGCGCACGCAGCTACTCCCCTCACTGCGCTGGGACATAGACCTAGAGCACAATTGCACAAACACAGAATGGCAGGCGATTTCAGCTTATCCTATTCTAGTGTCCGGCAATGGCAGTTTTAAGTTAATACTTGTTTTTATATTGCATAGAGCCTATTTATCTCCCCGTACAAATTAACCACTACTTCAACCTCTGCAATGTGTCCTGTTCTCGCTGCCTTGCCCCTGTCGCGGAGCTCCTGCATATGCTTTAGTACTGCCGGTTGCTCTCAGAATATTGGATGGGAGTCACTACACACTTGACACGATGCACGGGTACCACTGTAGAAAACACCAGAGAGGTGTGTCTGCTCGGTCTCAGTCATCGCGCTAAGATGAACAGGGCGGTGACATGATTTACGGACCTGCCCCTTATCTTGGCGAAGCGGGCGATCACCCGTAAATGTAAGGTGGCATACGATACCCCCCACCACTACATGGATGTTATCCATGGTGGCCTGGGCGCAGGCATGAAGAGAGCAACGCGGCATAGCGAGGAGGTGAAATTTACGATACCTGGGATGCACTCCTGGATGTTAGCTCCGGAATGGGGTGCAGGGCACAGACCAACCTCCTTAAGGTTTCCTGTGACCCCCCCCGTTCCCCATAGTATATCACATTCACCTACCGGGGGTCAAGACCCTACCAGTGTGTGTGGTCTAATTATAGGACCTTGGCAACGCCCCTCTTGGTTAGAGCTCTCACGTCACTACCTCTGCCACACTGAGCAAGTGCAGGATCACTTCTCTTTTTTATTCGTAACTACAGTTGTAAGCAGTCTTGATATACGGCACTTCTTATTTGCAATGGATTTGTAATGGTTCGCAGGATCTTCTGCAGGAGCGTCAGGAATCAGAAGAGTAAGTCTCCGTCCTCCCCTACGGCCTTCCGTCTCTATCAAACCCTAGAGAACCGGATGGCACGCCAGGGGAAAACAGGGTAACAAAACAAGGGAAGGAGGGTGTGACTTCAGAGGTGTGGCTGGGTTGGTACCAATGACGTAGTTCTTCTCTGTGCGCGCTGCAATAGAAAATTCTACTTACTACTACATATCACCTCATGCATTTCACAACCATAAACATGTCCCTAACCCACCTACCACTGGGGTCTTGTTTTAGCAGAAGAAGGTGTCACCTCCACTGGATCTGTAAGGGACTAAGGACGGGGGCAGGCGTGGAGAAAACCAACTTCTAATTATTATACCCTATAAGATAAACAATTCGGTGAATGGTCCTCCAGTAACATTAAATTTGGTACACAATTCTTATCGGCCTCTTACTCACTAGGATGATATACAAATGCGTCCCTCTATTTCCACATGGAAGGTAATGACAAAAGGCTTTTGAGTATAGGATAACTCCTAGGGAGAAAGACAAAACAATAGCAATTATATTCGCCCACCCAGTGCTGAATTCCTAAGGGCAAGTAAAAAGAGTAGCGCACTGCGCTGTTACCGTGCTTCAGAAGAACTCTGGTCACTATGGCGTGGTCCACGCTAGCGTCCCCTATGGATAAGTCGATCTTCAGTCTCAGGGGAAGACCAGCACCACTGAAGAGAGGTAGATGAAGGGCTGAACCGGTGTGAAGAGGGGTAGGAAGTGTGTGGACTCAGCTGAGGATACGATACAACTTGGGCGTAATGATCAGAAGAGGAGGACGCTACTGAACAGTGTAATAAACAAAGGACATGTACTGGTGAGAGGAGTTCGGGAACCCTTAACCTCAGAGAGGGGATCAGAGGGCAAGGTGAGTGGGATATACACGTGTTAACACCCAACCACCACCCAGGAGTGAGCACCCCCACGACGCAGCAGCTCTGGGGGAAAGAAGATGACTGACACTCACTCTGTACTCCGCCGCAATTGGCGGAAATCAAAAAATGCTTCTACAGCAGAAGCGAGCCTCCAGATGGCAGAGGGGCTCGCGAATCACGGCTGTATGCTTCTAAAGCAGAAGCGAGCCTCCAGATGGTAGAGGGGCTTGCGAATCACGGCTGTAAAGTGTCTTTAGAAAGACACAGAACACACGGGCAGAACCCGGGAAGGCTCGGCGCTCACTAGCGCGACTACGGAAACAGGAAGTTCTATCCGGAAGTCAGGCAGGCTAAGCGAAGACGGAAACCAGGCATCAAGCTAGAACGCTAAGCGCGTTCGAACGCGTCTTAGGTCCTTATATACTGGACCGTCTGTCGATCCGGATCACGGGGCATGACAGGATTGTCATTGCCTATACCCAAACATATTCCCTGATGTATCCACAACTGTTGTCAGTGAGATTCTGATCATTGGGCTTCTGTATAAGCCAGGCCTTTACAGTTCAAGTTATAGCAGACTACCGCGTTATGCAAACATGTTGTCATGGATAAGCAAAATGTCTTGCAACTTGCATGATGTCCATGACAGTTTTTGAAAATGCCTATAGAAAGCATTAAAAAAAAATCCAGCATTTGCAATGCAATAGGTCTCGCATTTACGCGAGTTTGAGCTATTGACATTGCAAATGACAATGCCTTTTATTTTTGTTTTTGTTTTTAAAACATAAATAAAAGGCATTGTCATTTACAATACCAATAGCTTAAACTCGCGTAAATGTGAGACCTGCTGCAAATGCTTGTTTCGACTGCAGCAGACCCTAAAAAAAAAAGTGAAAATGGGAGCGAGTGGCAGGGACATAAAAAGAAATTGGCTTGTGGCCACATTTAACTAAGAGATACAGACCCATCAAACAGCAAGAATTGTGCTTTATTTTGACGTTAAAAGAGCAGAAATCAGCATCACGTTCCCAAATGTGCACAGAGCTCACCAGCCACTTACTCTTCATGTCTAAACACTCCGTGGGGCCCATCCTTGGCGGACCACTCACAAGGCGGGTACAAACACTGCTAACAATGCGTCCCTTACAGCAAGTCCCACCTTGGAATGCGGCTGTTCTTCTGGACAGATGTGTTGAGAGAAGAAACTCAAACTATAATAAGCTTCCCAGATCTTCAGAGGGAGAGAAAATCATGGTTAATGTTACTCTCATCCTTCGATTGTGCAGCTCTCACTAAGACCCAACTCACACAACTTGCCTGGAAAAGGCCAGAAATGTGCATTGTCTAGTAAAATACTGACTTTTGTAAGGAATGTACAAAGATTTGCTGGCGTATTTTCTTTCACAACAGCCACATTGTAAACACACTCTCTGACAACCAATCCCAATAAACAGAGTAGACTCTTACTCATCCATTCTAAAGCGCTTTGAGGTATCGCCATTGGTATGAGGCACTATACAAAGGCTGCTAGAAAACAACACAATATCCTGAGAATCTGCAGCAGATGTAGGGTGAGAGGTACTCAGACGTTACTATTTCCACACACGGAAATGTATAAGATATGCATTTCTGCATGTTGAAATGTGGCTCAAAAATTAATTTGAGAGAGGAGCCAAGATGGCGACCGGGACGGCAGCGTAGATTCCCGGCTCCGTGAACCTCCGCATCCCGCACGGATATCCTGCATGAGATCCTTATTCTGCGCTACGAGATCGTGTTTGTGAACGAAAGTGGCACCCGATCGTGTAACTCCGAGGATTCTGACTGCCGTACCGCCGGAGGAATCAGCGGTTGAACTTTGCGGCCCGTGCGGTCCCGAAGCCGGGACCTCGAGTGGACGCCTTGGCCGAGTGGCAGTTTAACAACAGCGGCCTGTGGTGACTGGGTGGAGTCGGTCCGCCGGAGTAGTGCTCCCCTCGGCCGGCATTTTGCTGTGGTCGCTCCCTCCTGCTGGGCGTTGCGGACCGAGGACATGCCCGGGTGTGCAATTCCCGGATTCTGTGGTGTCTGCCCCTGCCTTTGACGGTGAGCTGCCCGGACGCCGTCCCTGGCTCGCCCTGATCCTTGCGGGCTGCTCCCGGCTTTTCGCGGGAGCTGGTCCGTGGCGGAGACGACTGTTGCCCGTGACCGCGCAACGGCTGAATCTGTGCCTACCCCGGGATCCCTGTCTTCGACGACGTGGACCTTGAGGCGTTGGTCCCGGGGTCCTGGCCCCAATACGAGTCGGGCCTTCCCAGCGGCCATTTTGTCACTATGCAGCCTACCATCCTGTCCGCTGGGACGCAGCGGGACTGGGGGTGTGTGACTTTCGGGAGTGTGGCAGAGCGATCGGAGAGAGCTGCTCTGGGGTACGGCGACCTCCTGGAGGCCCTTGGTGCCCTTCATTACTCCTTGGCTCATGGCGCCGGGGTCCTGGGGAGGAAGCTAGATGGCGTGGTATCAGCGTTGGGACAGTGGCGGCATGCTGGTCCACAGGTACACAGTGGCTTTCCACACTGCACACAGGAGGAAGATGTTGCGGCCCCCCCCGTGATTGGTGTACAGCCGGACACTCCGGACAGTATGCTACCGTGTGGTCGGTTAACTGTGGGCTTGATCTGCTCTGGAGGTATTGGACCTGAGCGGAAGATGGTGGCCTTATCCCGTGCGCGGTCTCCGGCGGCCCAGGGACGATTCCAGCAACGTGTGTCTCATTTGACTGATTCAGCCTGTTTGGACCTTGTGTGCAGTGCAGATCCTGGAGCAGCACTGGAAAAGACGCCCCTCCATGAAGCGGTCCGTGCTGCTGCTCAGAGACTTCCACCCCACCTGTGTGCGTCGCTTCCCGACTGTTTTTGGACACTCCTGTACCTTGGGACGTCGGACACGGTGCTGGGTCGAGGGGCAGGCATGGGCAGCATCGCAAAGAGCGGTCAAGGTTGAGGTTGATCCTTCGGGGGTGGTCACCTAGTAGACAGGCGGACTCATGGTTGCGTGCTCTCATGGTTGTTCGCATAGTTGGTGCATAATGCTCCCCACTCCCCCCCCCTTTTTTGATATGATCGCCTTGGTGCTGCTAATTGTTTGCTGTGGGGAGACTTCACCGTGCGGGAGGGAGAAGCCGGGGGTATGTTTTGAAGGCCCTCCTCCAGTTTATTATATTCTCTCTGCCCCCCCGTCTGGGGGGGCTCTTTCTCATTCCTTTCTTCCCTGTCTCTTCTATATTTCGGGTCTAGTTCCAGGGCGACAGGCACACTGCTGGGGGGTGGGGCCATACTCATTCGCAGAGGTGCAGGGTGGGGGGATGGGGGAGGGGACTCTTTAGTCTTTATCTCTTTTTCCATGGCCTCCTTTTTCTTCCCTGTTTCTTTTTGCTTGTTTTTCTGGGATCAGCGCGGTACACCTCTCTTATTGTGCATCGTTTGCTCT